>NC_052479.1:23206322-23256344 GCF_009730915.1 Dioscorea cayenensis subsp. rotundata | reverse complement strand
CTAATAGTATTTATCACCCATGGAATTAAGTCCCTAATAGTTTTTGTAACCAATGAAATTCCGTTTGTGATAATATTTTTTTTATATTACTATTATTTTTTTTGCTTCATTCCCTATATTACATGCAATCAATATCATTTCACAAACTCTACATAATAAACAAAATCATTTATTCATAGCAAAACACAGGTTCAATAGTATTCAAAGCAAGTTTAATACTTCATCATATCTAAAACAAATTCATGCATAACCAAAACATGAAAAAAAAGAAGTCATATGTCAATGAAACTAGTTATGAAACACCAAAGTTCTATAAATCACTCTTTCATCATTCAAACTTCATCATCAGTGGTATCTTCTTCTTGGTCTCTATCACTCATTGCAAGTTGAGAAAATCTAGTCTTCTTAGAAAACGTTGCAGGATTTAACATCTCAATAATCTGAGACAAAAAGGTATTGATTTCATTCTGACTCTGCACTATATTTTTTTGTGAATCCTCCAAGCTTTGTAGTTTGTTCTTCACAACCGTCACTTCTTCTCGTAGGTTATCAACTTTGGCGAAAGAATGTGGAGTTTGATTAACTAGTGGACTACAAGCTATGGAGGATGCTTCTCCAGTGCTATTGGTGGGATAAAAAAAAGGCTTTTTCCACGTGGTTTGGACCCAAAGCCATATTCATGATCCTTGTAGTCTCCATACCACCAATTGCATCACACCAAACTTCTAGATCAAATTTAGGATGATAAAATTCATCAGCACCATATTTTTGTCTCATTGAAGAAGTATACAAATACTAAAAAAAAATATGAAACTTGCATTAGTGCTAAATTAAACATAAAAAATTATAAACATATATGAAACTTGCATTAGTACAAGAAAATAATTGTGAAATAGAATTACTTACCCTAATGGATTTTGACTTATTATCAATATAATCAGCAAGGCCCTTGTCACATTTGTGGGTGCGATTAAAGACTTCTCCATAGGTTGGTTTCCTATTTAACTTTGTTGTCTACAATAAATTATGAATGATCATAAAAATTAACAGAAAAAAATGTAAAGCAAAAAAAAGTAACTTTAGTAAATAAAAATCATGTATACCATCCTCTTCGCATGAAGTAAAAAAAGAATCGATACACCAGTATGTTTGGTAATGCTTCCATATTTTTCAATGATCCTATTTTGCTTGGCTTTTTGAGATCGATTTTTCCATGCTTCAATAGTCCATATGTTGTCAATTAATCGATCCTAAATATCAACTCTGATCCAACATTTTATTATAGCCTTTGCATTCAGCAATATCATTAACACCAAAATGCATCTTTGCCCGACTATTTCTTCTTCCATCATTCCTTTGAATCATTCTTTACATGTAGTATCCCATATTTTTTTTACAATATTTGTTTTTTTCTATGGGCCACACAAATTTCTCCTAACAAACTATATGTAAATCTAATGATTCAACACAAGTTTCAATCTATAAAAATGATACAATATATTGATAGTGCAAAGGCAATAAACTATCTGCATGGAATAGAAGATTGCCAAATTTTGGATGTCAACAGACAAGTTTGCATACCCAATTCATCAACATTAATTTAAAAAATAGAAAATATCTTTGTATGAATAATTTATCAACAAATCAATATCTACAAAATATTCAACTTTAATAAAGACAGAATGATGTAAACTAAGTGCTGCCCAACACAGTGCAAAAGCAACACGAATATATAAATTGAGAAAGTATATATAGGGTGATATATTTAATATATTTAAAAAAGCATCTCCATTGTGAATTGAATATAAATTCATGCATGGCTCCATCTTTAAAACTTTCAGTTTAGTTTGTGAAAAACATATAAAGAATTGCTAGGAACTGAATAATAATTTGGAAGATTATTATTTGAGTAGGTATAAAAGAACATATGTGGACCCATAAAATTGTGAATGCCAAACACCATACAAACTCAAAAGTCATGGCCAAAAAGCATCTATTATATAAAACAATGCATTGGTATTTGCAATGCTTTGAGTCTTATAATAACCATGTCATTCCTAGTGTCTGCTACCAAGACTATAATTAATATTGATCAAAAGTACCTAATAAACTATTGTCACCTTGAATGAGTACCACTACAAACACCTTGAATATGTTGAATACCCCACCAAGACTATCCTTGCTTATCTAATCCATCTACCCTTCATTTTTGCAATTTTTTAAGCAAAATTAACCTTCTTAATGTAAAAATCACCGAAAAACAAGAATCATATATACCATCAAATTATAAATTATAAAACTAATAAGTCTCTTTTACATAGTATGATAAATAAATTTTAAAAAAGCATTAAATCTAATTAAGACTAATTCAATCCCTTAAACCAATTAAAGTTGATACACACCTAAAATTTTGCCCACATATCCTCTTTTGGTAACATTATGAGTTTTTTTTCCATGTTGGCCATGCATCGTTGAAGTTTAGTTGGATAGATTTTGTAATTGTTCTTATAATTTTAGGATCAAGAAATTTCCTTCAATAATAGAAAAAAATAATTTGTTTATATTAGTTACATACGATTTTAGCATAAAAACATAGAATTCCAAATGACCATACTAATCATGTAAAGAAGTAATGAAGTTGGTGTATGTATTACTTTATTGGAACCTCTTTAACGTTTCTTGTCTGCTAAATCATGGGTAAAAGCATCCTCAGTTTCTTCCAACCCAATCTCTGGATTTTGGGTTTCTGGAACCTTTGTTGATGTAGTTTGTGAATCAATCAGATGGTTCATTAAAGGTGTACTTTGCAATGGTGATGGAGTAGGTCTAAACCATGCTCCCCATGCGGCTGCACTTAGGTCTCTTTTGGTTGTACATTGTCAGCACTAAGATATATCTTCGTATATACTAAACTAATAAGAGAAAAACAAATGCTACCCCATCTCCATTATATGATAATATCATTTAAGATATAACTTTAGCAGTAGCTTACAATATTCAATATAAATTAACAAAGAAAAGAACCAAGGGTCCATTTGGATCACGGAATATGAATGGTAATGGTAATGGTAATTGAAAAAGTAATAGCAATGAAAAAGGTGTTTGGTTGGAAAGAATAAATATTGGGAATGAGAAAAGTGGGATAGAAATTGTATGTAAATTACTTTGTTGCCCTCAATATAATAATGATATGTTAATATATAAAATAATTACAGATAATTAAATATCTAGTCTCGGTAATTATTATAATTAAATATTTTAATTAACTATTTTATTTAATTAAATATGAAAAGGGCAAAAATATTATTTAATTTTAATTATTATAATATAATAATCATGTTAACTATTATTTTTAATTATTATAATATTTAAATGACTCAATTTATGTTCAATGTAATTTACTTTAATTATTATAATTAGTTATTTAAATTAATGATTATTATTTAATTAAATCTCAACTATGAGTAGAATTGTCATTTCACTATCAGTAATTTATTTAATTAAATATATGCTTGGTAAAAGTGTCATTTCACTTTAATTACCATTATGAAATACTTTTATTGACTATTTTATTTAATTAAATCATCATATTGACAAAAATGTCATTTCATTTTAATTATTATAATGTAATATGTACATTAAATAATTCTTGTTGATAATTATTTATTATAATTATTATAATATTTAAATGACTCAATTTATATTTATTATAATTTACATTAATTATTATAATTAGATATTTAAATTTATTATTATTATTTAACTAAATTTTAACTAGGGGCAAAAGTGTCAATTCACTATCAATAGTATTTATTCCCCTCCATGCCCCCCAATCCAAACGTCTGCCAAGATCATTAAATTAAATTTAAGTTTTTCACCAATATATATATAAATATAATGGAATATGTTATCATTCGGCCGGATTCGAGTTTCTGCAGACTTGTTTGAAGAGAGATTCGTGCATTGTGGTTCATCTGACCAAATGGATTGGTTGTTGGAATCTTCTAAATGATCTTTACTATTGATTTACATAAATATATATTTAATTAATTATAATGACAATATATACATCAATGATTTTGTTAGGGACTCATCCCTTGATGTGAATTATTTAATCTTTATATATCCTCATTTTATAACCCTATTCAATTTGGTTCTCTACCACTTGCTACCTAGAATTTGCTTTAGAGAACAGTGAGCAATGAATCGAACACATAATGTCAAAGAGATGATTACACTCAGCCGGCTTTGGCCGCTACGAGCGCATCAACCATTCATAGCACCTCTTAATTGAAAGTTAGCCCACTAAGTCAGGCTAGCTTTACCCAAAATCACAGCCCCAATCAGCCTCAACTTCTCAACCAGGGGCCGGTCTTCATCCATGGGATGGATGACGTGAACAACAGAGAGATCGGGTGGTCTAAGTAGTGACGACGAGAGGGAAAAAGAGAGGGAAAAAGAGAAGGGGAAAAAAGGGAGCAACCCTAATTATAAAAAGATTAGGGGCTTTTCTTTTTGTTGGATTTTTTGTTATTAATGAGTTTTTATCATTACAAATATAATATAACTATAATAAATATATGAGCTTTTAAATTAACAACAATATATATATTGCATTCATATTATTTTTTTTTAATAATTATAGGAAATAAAATAAAACAAATAAATACTATATTAAATAAAATAAATAAAATATTTAATATCTTACTATATTATTTTAAATTTTAAAATTAACTAAGATTAACTGTTACATAAAAATATTTTTCGGTTATGATAATTATTGGTCTTTCAAAATTTGAAATTTCAAAAATATTATTAAAATAAATCTAAAGATGAAGATTTTTAAAAATATAAAAAGGGCCTAAAGCAATTGCTTCATTGACCTATAATTATAAAAAAAATATAGATAATATTTTAATTAATTGATTGCAAGTTTTTAATTTTAATTATTTGAAAAAAATTGTAATTAATTAAATAAACAATAGTTACTGAATTCCATATCATTAACATATACAGACATACATCAAAACACCCAGTCATCAATCATAACTGGCTTTGAACTAATAACACAATAGTATAGTGATAACAAGGAAATCTGCAAAACATAGTAGAACAAAGGACACGCACAACTCTACTACAATAACAATGATCACAAATTGAATAGATGTTAACACACATCAAACCTCTACTCAGCCTAGCGCCTTTGGCGTCATCCATCACGGTTCCTTGACTCAATGGCTGCACCATATTGAAGAACTGCGTGAGCATCATCATAATTTGTTGCCATGTCTCCCGGTACTCCATACCACCTACCGAGTTGTGGTATGTTACGTGGTTCAATATGGTACCGTTCCTTGTTGATATCTTCAAGCTCAGATGCAACGATTGTGCTAAAGTCTCTAGTATTCATGCTTACTACTAAGTGAGTATGAGGCACTAAGACATGTGCTCGGGGTTCCAGATTAGGTTGGTTCATTAGTGTGGACCTCGGGGTTCCTTGTGATACCTCTTGTGCTAAATCTTGCTCTTCAGTAGTAGTGGAAACAACAGTAACTGTAGCAGTAGTAACAGCTCAAGCTTCTTCTTCTTCCTCCCTTCTTTGCTCCTCCAAGAGGTACCTCTCCATTCTCTGTCTTCTGGTCCTCAATGTAGCTAGTCGACGCTAATGTCTGGATGCCATGGCTCTCCCAATAGAAGATATGCAAAAGTGACTGGCTCTCTAAGTGATTGAAATAATAGAACACATATTCATTTTTCCTCGATTTAAAGCCAAGCCCTAGCAATGTAGGCAAGTAATTTACAGCTACACTTTGGAAGTAGGGGATTAGAGAGTCTGTCAAGTCAGATCACTTTACTGAGCTTCCATGCTATGGATAGAATCTAGTGGCTTTTCACATCGAGTCACGTATCCCAAGACCTATTCTTAAAGCATCGAAAACATGTCAATCTCTAATTATTTTCAAGCAGATTCGGGATCCATTTGGAATCCAAACATTTATTATTTTCTTTTAATAACAATCAATAAATTTTAGTTTTAAAATTGATGTTATTTTGAAAGCAATTAATAGTATATTTGTAAAATAGGGAAAATATTATTATTAAATAAAGCAATCAATAAACTTTTAAAATGAATAATAAAAATATAAATTTCAAATAATATATTACTATTACATTCATATTAAATATATACTTTCACAAAATGGAATATATGTGTTCAAGGATTTTGGTTTTTTTTTTTCTTTTTTAAACTCGGGTCAAATGTATATATTTTTAAACTATTGTAAAAATAATATTAACAAAAACATATTAGTGAAAATTATTTATAAATAAGATATTTACAATTCATGCAAATATTTACAAATTTTTTTGAATATATTTAATTCAGATTTTTAAATATAATTAAAAAACATTGGTAATAATCCAAAAATTCCGTTGATGATAATAAAAATTCCGTTGGTGATACTTCCAAATTCCATTCGTGATAACCTAAAAATTCCGTTGATGGTAATACAAAATTTTGTTTGTAAAAGTGATAAATTCTATTGGTCTGTTGGTGATAGTACCAAATTCCCTAGGTGATAATATGAAATTCCGTTAGTAATAATCCAAAAATTTGTTCATGAAAGCACCATATTCCGTATGTAAAAATCCAAAAATTACGTTGGTGATAATACTAAATTCCGTTGGTGATAGTCAAACATTAAGTTGGTGATAGTCAAACATTGCGTTGGTGATAGTACAAAATTCCGTTAGTAATAATCCAAAAATCTATTCGTGATAATAGTAAATTCTGTGGGTGATAATAATAAATTCCATTGGTGATAATACAAGAATTCTGTCGGTTATAGTAAACAATTCTATTGGTAAAAGTTCTTAATTCCATTGGAAAAAACACGAAATTCCGTTGGTGATAACACTAAATTCTGTTGGTAATAATCCAAAAATTTTGTGGGTGATAATACTATATTCCGTTGGTGATAGTCAAAAATTCCGTTGGTGATAATTCAAGATTTTATTATAAATATATTGAAAAATATTTTAAAGCTTAAGATAAAGTATATAATGTTTACCAACAGAATTATAACGGAATTTCCAACAGAATGTATCAACGACGAAATATTCCATTGGTGATAATATAATATTCCATCACTAATGTCTTGTTAGGTGTTGAATCCTTTCCGTTGGAATTCAGTAACAAAATCCGTTGGTGATATTAAGTTTCACCCACGGAAAAATTCCATTGGAAATTTTCCGTCTCTGATGTCCCTGTTTTCTTGTACTGGTAGGGGACATCTCCTATGTTTTTTACTAAGCTATTAATTGGAATGTTTTCTTAATTCCTCCTTTTTATCAATAATGTTATATTTTATTTTTGGAATGGGTACTATTTTTGAATGAAAACACTAATCCCAAAAGGAGTCATTCCTATTTTTTGAATTAAAATCCTAATCTGCTAATTTTTAATCAAAACCCTAATCCGAAGTCTTCCTTTCGGAATGTGTCATATTTTTCGATGAAAACACTAATCCTATGTTTTCTTTTCGGAATGGCTCCTATTATTAAATTTTGAATCAAAACCCTAATCCGAAGTTTTCCATTCAGAATGTGTCATAATTATTTAGCATAAGGGAGCAATACCTCGAGGTGAACCCTAAAAGCTATAGTATGTTGAATTATTTCTAATGCCTACCAGGTACATCTCAAGGTTCAAGTGTGTGCTTAAAAGCAATGTTGCATCTATGGTTCTCCAATAAAGCAATGTCTGCTATGGTAATTGTGCATATCAAACACATCGAGTTTTGCAATAATAAAAAGCAATCACAACTATGGTCATCCATACACCAAGTTTTACCAAAGCATCTATGCAAATCAAAATCATCAAGTTGTGCAACACAAGATTTAACACTAGAATCCAAAGAACTCCGCAGATATGAAAAATAATTAGTCAAAGCATACAAAACATTGTAGTTCAACACTCCCGTTGCACCGTGGATGGTTAGCCCCTCATGAATGAGTACAACAAGGAAGAAACCATTGAAAATCAAGAGAAAGAAGACATGATTCTCCCCTTCCTAACCAAGATGAACTTCCTTGGTGCTAACCCCACTTCTCATGTGCCTCCAACTTGCCCTTGATCTCCCTAGATGGTGTGGTGAAGCCTAATCTTCTATCTCATCCAAGTAATCTCAGTGGAGTAAAGAATTTCCCCAACATGAGATAATCTCCAAAACCGTAGAAGTATGGACTAAACTTGCAACTTTTGGGCTCGATACATCTTTGCACAGTTGTGTGATGACCGTATCCTCGATGAGAATTCTGAGTGAATCGGGCTTGGAATATTCGAGGGGAGACGACACGATCATGTCATGCCCATGCCCTGCCTATGCATGATCATGCAACGTGTCATGGCCGTGCTTTGCCTATGCATGATCATGCAAATAGCTCCCAGATCGTGCTGCCCTTGTTTAGAAAAAAATGTCTTCAGGGGAATGCGCACAGTCACGTGGAGATCGTGTCTAGCATAAGGGCATGATCGTTCTTGAATACTTTCTTGTTTATCTCCAGGCTGGGGTATTTAAGGGGGTAGCACATGCTAGTGCACTACCCATGTCAGTCTTGAAACTTAGAATGAATTTGATTCTTTCCTCGATTACTCCCGAATTCACTCCAATTTGCTTCAAGACCCTGGTTTCTGGACATGAAGCAAAAATACCTAGAATAGCACCTTAAATGGATAAAATTGTGCTAAAAGACTTGTAAATTATGGAAAGAGAGTGAGTGAATATCATATAAAATGCACTCATCAAATACACCCACACTTGAATGCTTGGTTGGCCTCAAGCAATCTCACATTACTGAATAAAAGAGAAAATGAGTGCATTACTTCTGATCTTAGGAAAATGGCAAATCCTTAAGCATAGAGGAAACAACAAGGGTTAGTTCAAACAAGAATACTTGATAGAAGACCACATTTTTACTTTAAGGACCTTGTGTGTGTGTGTAAACAATATAATGAGTGCCCCAAAGTCTTCAGGAGTCAACCTAACACTAATTAACCTTTACTTAACCTAGAAAATTGGGTAGCAGATTCATACACCCTAGGGATAGCCTTCATTCTCCATTGAGGTTGCATCTTGGGTTTGACATTATCCACCATCATAATTTTTGTGTGAAAAAAGATGGATTAATCCCTTTGATATCAGAGATAATCTAGGCGATGGCTACTTTGTGCTTTTGCAGCATCTCAACCAATTTGTCCTTTTTATCAGCCTTGAGAGTGGAAGAAATTATAATGGGTAGTTGAGATGCTTTCCTCAGGAAGGCATACTCCAAGTGTGCAAGTAACACTTTAAGCTCAATCTCGGGAAGGGGCGTTAACCCTGATTCAGAAATCTCCTTGACAATATTCCTCGATTTATCTCCAATGTATGCATCAAGGTTATCTATCATTTGTTTTGCCGAATGGCCAAGTTCCTCAACCATTAAGTTGTAATACTGAGTTTCTTCTTCCTCTTGGGGACTTTTGCTATGGTCAGTTGAAATGGACATTGAGTGATTAACTACTACCACATGTTCTTTATCATCTTGCTGGGAACTTATCTCTATAATGACGAATTGATTTGATGGGACTGTATGCTCATGGAAATTTGATATCAGCTCTTCTAAGGTATGCTCCTCAACGTGGCCATTGGACTCTCTCTCTTAATAATTTAGTGAACAAAGGTGGATTCTGAAAAGTTGTTAATAATTCTTCCATGATGATAAAGGTGTCTACACAAAAGGATAGGTCAAAGTAAGCTCAAGAGAATAAAATGAATGAAACAAAAATAGTTCCAACAAGGTTGATTAAGAATAAAGGGAAAAGGCCAATATTCACAAGAAAAGAATGATATGAACAAACTAGATCACCAGATTCCAAAATTTCCTAAAAGTTGCCAGTCCCTAACAACGGCGCAAAAAACATGATGCACTCTCCGCAAGTGTATGGGTCACAAGAAAATAGTAAAGTGGTACCCCACGAGGGGTAGGATTGTTGAACCACAGGGACTAGAACTCAAAGTACTCGGTTATCCTCTGATCTCTAGTTAAACAAAGATTGGGTTGTGATTTCAACAAGACAAAAACAAAAACTAAAGAGAATGAAGGGAAGGAACGGGTAGACTAGGGTTAAGTACTCAATGATAAGAGAGCAATACCCTGAGGTGATCGCTACAAGCTATAGTACGCTAAAATATTTGTAATGCCTACCAGGTACATCCCAAGGTTCAAGTATGTTCTCAAAAGCAATGTTGCACCTATGGTTCTCAAATACATCAAGCTCTGCTAGGATAATTGTGCATCTCAAACACATCATGTTTTGGAATAAAAAAATAATCACAACTATGGTCATTCATACACTAAGTTTGACCAAAGCATCTGTGCAAATAAAACTTACCAAGTTATGTAACGCAAGATTTAACACTATAATCCAAAGAACTCTACAGACATTAAAAACAATAAGCCAAAGCATACAAGACCTTGTAGTTCAACACCTTGGGGGACTGTGGACGGTTAGCCAATCATGAATGAGTACAACAAGGAAGAAACCATTGAAAATCCAGATAAAGAAGACATGATTCTCCCCTTCCTAAGCAAGATGATCTTCCTTGGTGCTAACCCCACCTCTCTTGTGCCTCCAACTTGCCCTTGATCTCCCTAGTTAGTGTGGTGAAGCCTGATCTTTGATCTCATCCCAGTCCTCCCGGTGGAGAAAAGAATCCCCCAACAAAGATGATCTCAAAACCCTACAAGTTTGGAGTAAAATGGCAACTTTCGGGCTTGACACGGTCTTCGCACGATCATGCAATGACTGTGTCTTTGATGAGAATTCTGAGTAAATTAGGCCTGGAATATTCAGGGGGGAGATACGATCGTGCCATGCCTGTGCATTGCATATCCATGATCATGCAAAAAGTTCTGAGATTGTGCTGCCCTTGTTTTGGGGAAACTGTCTTCAGGCTGAGATCTTTAGGCAAACACGCATGGTAGTGTGAATACCGTATATGCCCTGAGGACATGATCATGCTTGAATACTTTCTTATTCATCTCTAGGTTGGTTCATTCAGGGGGGCAGCACACACTCGTGCACTGCCCATGTTAGTCTTGAAACTTAGAATAAATTTGATTCTTCTGCTCGATCACTCCGTGAATTCACTCCAATTTTCTTTGAGATGTTGGCTTCTGGATATAAAGAAAAAATATACCCAGAATAGCACCTTAAATGGATAAAATTATGTTAAAAGACAAATAAATGAATGGAAAGAGGGTGAGTGAATATGATATAAAATGCACTCATCAAATACCCCCCACACTCAAATGTTTTCTTATCCTCAAGCAATCTCACATCGCTCAATAAAAGAGAAGATGAGTGTATTACTTATGATCTCAGGAAAATGCAAATCCTTAAGCATAGAGGGAACAACAAGTGTTACTTCATACAAAAATTCTCAATAAAAGACAACATTTTTACTTTAAGGACCTTGTGTGTGTGTGTGCAAACAATATAATGAGTGCCCCAAAGTCTTCATGAGTCAACCTAACACTAATTAACCTTTATTTCAATTAGAACAATGGGTAGTAACTTCATACACCCTAGGGGTAGCTTTCTCTCTCAATAGGTCATCAAATGTACACTTGTAATGCACAAAATTTAACAACTCAAGAGTGGCCTTCACTCCTCTATGGTGATAACTCTTTCTACCATCTTCTTACACTCAAAATTTCAAAATTGGACTAGTACGGCATCCAAAAAAGGAATCTGACTTCCATTTTTTTTTTGACAGTACAATTAACACAAATACTTGGTCTAAGTGATTGGTTTTCATCGTAGAACAAGTTGCTGCACACTTAGGGTTTTGATTAAAAAATATAAAACATTAAGAAAAGAAATCTTTATATTTGAAAGATAGGAGTATGATTATGATGGGAAAATGAAAAATAGGAGACAATAAGAAAAGAAAACAAAGGATTCTGGTTTTTATTGAAAGATATGAGACATTCTCGAAAGAAAACATAGGACTACATATTTGATTCAAATATTGTAGGTATTCGGAAAAAAACATAAGATTACGGTTTTGATTAGAAAATATGAGACATTACTATAAGAAACATAGGATTAGGGTTTTGATTCAAAGATAGAAGACATTGCGAAAAGAAAACATAACATTAGAGTTTTGATTGAAAACAGTACACATTCTGAAAAAAAAAGAAAGGATTAAGGTTTTGATTCAAAAATTGGAGACATTTCGAAAAGATAGGAGGCATTCTGAAAAGAGAAACTTTAGATTAGGGTTTTGGAATGTCCCGTAATACGAAAAGAAACATAGGATTTGGGTTTTAATTGAAAAATATGTGACATTATGAAAAGGAAACATATGCAGAGTTCAAAAAACAAAAGATAGAATTTGGGTTTTGATTCAAAAAATTGAGACAATTCGAAAAGAAAACATAGGATTAAGGTTTTGATTCAAAATTGATAAATAGTAGACATTAAGAAAAAGAAAATGTAGGATTTGGGTTTTTGATTGAAAGATAGGAAGTATTTTGAAAAGAAATATAGGATTAGGGTTTTGATTAAAATATAGTAGGCATTCCAAAAAAAATAGGATTAGGGTATTGATTTAAAAATAGGAGGCATTACTATAAGAAAACATAGGATTAGTGTTTTCATTAAAAAAAAGTAGACACTGCAAAAAGAAAACATAGGATTAGTGTTTTGATTCAAAAATAGGAGGCATTCTCAAAAGAAAAAATAGTATAAGAGTTTCGATTAAAATAGGAGGCATTACGAAATGAAACATAAGATTATGGGTTTGATTCAAAGATAGTCAACCTTAATAAAAGAAAACATAGGATTTAGTTTTTGATTAAAAAATAGTAGACATTATTAAAAGAAAACATAGGATTCAGGTTTTGATTAAAAGATAGGAGACATTAATATAAGAAAACATAGGGCTAGGGTTTTGATTCAAAAATAGTAGACATTCCCAAAAGAAAAACATATGTTAGGGTTTTGATTCAAAACTAATAAATAGGTTACATTTACAAAACAAAAGATAGGGTTAGGGTTTTGATTTAAAAAAACATAGCAGCCATTTTGAAAAGAAAATATTGGAATGGTGTTTTTTTGGTTAAAAAAATAATAGGCATTCCCCAAAAGAAATTTAGGTTTAGGGTTATGATTATAAAATATGAGACATTAAGAAAATAAAACCATAGTTTTTGAAAGATAGAATCATTGTTTTTGTTTGAAAACTAATAAATAGGAGACATTAAGGATAGAAAACGATGGATTCGGGTTTTGTTTGAAAGATAGAAGACATTCTGAAAAAAAAAACATAGGATTAGGCTTTTGATTCAAACATAGCAGGCATTCCAAGAAGAAAACATAGGATTATGTTTTAATTCAAAAAAGGAGGCACTGCTATAAGCAAAAAATAGGATTAGGGTTTTGATTCAAAAATAGTAGACTTCTCCAAAAGAAAACATAAGATTTGGCTTACGATCAATAATTGTAGATATTCCAAAAATATAGGAGGCATTCTGAAAAGAAAAATTATGATTAGGGTTTTAGAATGTCACCTGATCCGAAAAGAAAATGTAGGACTTGAGCTTTGATTGAAAAATATGAGATATTATGAAAAGAAAACATAGGCAGAGATACCAAAAACAAAAGATAGGATTAGGGTTTTGATTAAAAACAATGAGACATTAAAAAAAGAAAACATAGGATTAGGGCTCTGATACTCAAAGCTGATAAATAGTAGATATTAAGAAAAGAAAACATAAGATTCTGGTTTTTATTGAAAGATAGGAGACATTCCAAAAAAAGAAAAAAATGTAGAAACTAGGATTTTTGATTCAAATATAGTAGGTATTCGAAAAAGAAAACATTGGATTAGGATTTTCATTCAAAAAAATAGTACTCATTATGAAAAAAAGAAAAACATGTGATTAGTATTTTTGATTAAAAAAATAAGAGGCATTACAAAAAATAATCAAATTATGACTTTGATTAAAAAAATAGTAGACACTAAGAAAAAGAAAAACATAGGATTTGTGTTTTTGATTACAAAAATAGTTGGACATTAACAAAAAAACATAGGATTTTTAGTTTTGATTGAAAGATCGGAGATATTACTATAACAAAACATAAGATTATGGTTTTTGATTAAAAAGCAAAGTGGACATTTCTGAAAAGAAAATATTGGTTAGCATTTTTGATTTCAAAAACCGATAAATAAGGAAAAATTTCCAAAAATAAAAAGATAGGATTAGAGTTTTGATTAGAAAAATAGGACCCATTTCAAAAAAAGAAAAACATAGTATTTGGGTTTTGATTAAAAATATAGTAGGCATTCCAAAAAAAACATAAGATTAGGGCTTTGATTGAAAAATAGGAGACATTCTGAAAGGAAAAAAAAATTATTGTTTGACTCTGAAAGAGTAGACATTTTCAATAGAAAACATAGGATTAGGGTTTTGATTCAAAACTAGCAGACATTTGAAGAAGAAAACATAAGATTTTGGTTTTGATTCAAAAATAGGAACTATTCTGAAATGAAAACATAGGATTAGGCTTTTGATTTAAAAATATGTGACATTATAAAAAGAAAACATAAAATTATTGTTTTGATTTAAAAATAGGAGGCATTCCAAAAAAAAAAGCATAATATTAGGGTTTTGACTAAAAAATAGGGGGCATCCTACAAAAAATATAGCATTAGCTTTTTGATTTAAAAATATGAGACATTCGGAAAAGAAAATATAGGATAAGGGTTTTGATTCAAATATAGCATGCATTATGAAAAAAAAACAAAGGATTTGGGTTTTGACTGCAAACCTAAATCCTATCTTTTATTTTCTTTGTGTCTCCTATTTATCAGTGATGTTATGATAAAAAGGAGACATTTCAAAAAGAAAAGAAAGGATTAATGTTTTTGAAAAATAGGAGACCTTCTGAAAAGAAAATCCTAAGTTAGGGTTTTGATTCCAATCCAAAATTTAGGTGTTATTCCTGATAAGTGCTTGTGTGATAAGAATACGAAGTGTTCTTTCTTATGATGAGTATTACTTTTCTCGGGTTTTAATTCTAATATGTGTGAATTTATGTTACTTTCATGCATATAAGGTTGTGAAGCCGAATGGTAGAGAAAGAAGCCAATGTAGATCGTGAATGCACCATTTGGAGGGAATCTTGAGAAGCTTCAAACGTGAAGACATAAGTCGGGTCTAAGATGCGAGAATGTGTGCCAACCTCCTTGTATTCAAGTTAGCACAATGATTTGGAAGGGCATAATGGCAGTCACATTCAAGCATTCCGGCTTGTGCATGTATAGCAAGATTTCCACCAATGTGTCTGTTTATTGAAGAAGCAAAGCGATCTACGGCGTAAACGTGTGCCCATTTACGTTACCTCGATGAAAACATAGATTCGGGAGTGTTTTAGACCGGTACTGTAGCAGGATATTACAACAAACACCATAGTAGTTACTGTTCACATCCGGCCGAAGAAGGAGTAAAACAGAGAATCCACACGGCCGTGTGGAAATTCCACATGACTGTGTGAAAAATCCACAGGGGCGCCCACATGATCATGTGGATTCCCGATTCTAGCTCTATTTTATGTCGATTTCATAATTCTTTTCTCCATCTTTTCCCCAACTTGAGAGAGGGCTTCGGCTATGGTTTTCAGAGGTATAAGCTAGGGATTTGGAGAGGTTCTATGGCTCTGACATCGCGCTCCTTTTGGAAGAAAGGTTAGTGGGAGAGCTTTCGTTGGCATGATCCGGTGAGGTGTGTCCTAGGCCGGACAAAGGACCCTTGGACGAGTAGAGGACTCTCCACAAGACCATCGCTACAACTATCGAGGGGGTTTTCTATGGATTCTTTGCTTTTACATTTGATTTCATTGATTGTAATTAGCTCCATGGAGAGCTAAACCCCCTAGTTGGTACTTGGGTATTTGTGAATCCTAGGATGTATTCGTTTCATTGAACCTCTTTATTATGCTTTCAATTAATTGATGTTTTATTTGAGTTCCAATCTTGAATGCTTGATTATATGAATACTCCCTTAGAGTGACAATAGGGTTAAGAGTTCTTGTTGGTAACCCTTGTGAGTGAGTGACACAACACGAGAGTTAGACAAAGATATATTGGAGAGGGTTGAGAGGGTGAGTCGAGAGGTAGCATAGCATCCCCTTTCCCCTCCGGTGTGATTTATTCTACCTCTATTTCCTCAAGTTCTTTGCAATCATAATAGAGTGAATGGGCTAAAGAATGACCTTCCGCTGGGGCTTAGTTGCGGATGCAACAGAGTAAAAAGTTGAAGTGATTTTAGCACCTAGGGCTTAATTGTTGCTAGGGACCTTCCACCTGGACCAAAGGGTTAGGTCTACATCTAGGAAGAGGATTTATCACTTGGAATCCCTAGAACTCATTACAATTCTATCCGAGTGCGAGGTTGAGAGGTTATTCAATTTCTCCTCCAGGACATGTATAGAGTTAGGCATGGTTGACCTTAGATTTGGGACCATGTATTTAAGAATCTCCATGACTCATTATTGCATCGCTTAGAAAAGTATAATAGAGGGTTCTTGCACTTGAAATGATTGTCCTAGGCAGAACAATATCGGGGTACCGCATTTATATCAATTGCCTTACCTTCTCCTTTACTTGTGCCCTATTTCTTGTTTTTTCCTACTTTAGTTATTTCACATCTTTTCACACATATCACTCTTCGTCTTTCACTTAGTTACGAAACAATTTAAGTGTTTTTATTCCCTACTCCCTGTGGATATGATATCCAACTCATCTGGGATTTTATTACTTCGACAAACCCGTGCACTTGTAGGACATATGCAAGAGCGTTGTCAAGTTTTTGGCGCCGTTGCCGTGGAGTAGGCGTTTAGAGATACTTTGTACTTTGTTTTCTTAGATATTCATTCATTCATTCTAGTTTATTTCTTCTTATTATAACATCATTCTGATATCTTTTCCTTTCTTTTCCGCGCAGCTCCAGGTTATGAACCGAGGAAATATCTCAATATTGATTGAAGGAGATCCAGAGCTTGAACGTACACTTAGAAAAAAAGGGAAAGAACCTGTGCAAGAACCTTCTAATCTAGCTGATTTGGAAGTAGATGAATCTAAAAACATGGCAGAACAGAATGAGCAACTGTGGATATTATCTGATTATGCCAGGCCTTCAGCATTGGGGACACAATCGATTATTGTGCGTCCCCCAATTATAGCTCAGAACTTTGAGCTAAAGCCGTCATTCATCCACATGTTACAGCAATCCACACAGTTCAATGTTTTGCCTGATGAGGATCCAAACTGTCATATAGAGAACTTTCTCGAGGTATGTGATATGCTTAAGATAAACGGGGTGATGGATGATGCCATCAAGTTGAGAGCCTTCCCATTTTCCTTAAAGGAGAGAGCGAAGCAGTGGCTACACTCATTATCTAGAGCATCGATTACCACATGGGAGGAGATGGTAGAAGCTTTTCTAGCCCGTTATTTCCCTCTCAGGAAATTTGCAAAGCTAAGGTATGAAATCTCATCCTTTGTACAGTCAGAATTGAAGTCTCCATTTGAGACATGGGAAAGGTTCAAGGAGATCCTGAGAAAGTGCTTGCAACTCGGATTCCCAGAGTTGATGATTGTTCAGACCTTTTACAACGGGTTGAATTTGAGTACAAGGAAACTCTTTGATGCTGTAGAAGGAGGTATCTTAGGTAGCAAGACCCTTGTTGAGGCCCGTCAACTAATTGAAGAAATGGGGTTAAATAGCTACTAATGGAATGCTAGGGAGAAGAAAAAGGTGGCCGGGCTCCATGAGATAGATGAAGTAACTTCATTAGCGGCTCAAGTGGAATTATTGAGTAAGAAGTTAGATCTTCTAACTTCAAATAGAGTGGCAGCCGTGACTACTTGCACTGGGTGTAGTGGAGGACATGCTCCCTCCGATTGCCCAATCTCTGTTGGTGATGCATCTTCGGTTGAAAATGTCGATTTTATGGGTAATGCAATGAGGAACCAAGGGAATCCGTATAGTAACACTTACAATCCGGGTTGGAAGAATCATCCCAATTTTTCGTGGAGCAACCAAAGTCCACAAAAGGCCATGGGGCCACCGGGTTTCCAACAACAACAAGCCCCAAATAAGAAAAACCGAGTTTCAGGTTTGGAGACCCGAATGGCCGATTTGGAGAAGGCCTTGACTAGGTTTGTGCAATTGTCAGATACAAGGTCTCAATTAGTCGAGGCTACACTTCACAACCACACCGCCTCTTTTCACAATCTAGAATATCAAGTGGGGCAGATTTTCAAGTCTCTATCGGAAAGGCCACAAGGAAGCTTGCCGAGTAATACCGAGATCAATCTAGAGAGCATGTGAAGGCGATCACTTTGAGAAGTGGTCTTGAGATCGAAAGTAGGCTTCTGAGTGAGAGGCCCAATGAATACACACCCGATGTTATAGAAGTTGAGGAGGGAGCAAGCAAAGAGAAGGAGGTGGCACCCCCACCTTTCAAGCCAAGAATCCCTTATCCCTCTAGATTGAAGAATGACCAAGAGGATGAACAGTATAATAAGTTCCTGAGTTTGTTCAAGCAACTCCATATCAATATTCCTTTTGTTGAGTCATTGGCCCAAATGCCTAAGTATGCAAAATTCTTGAAGAACTTGTTGACTAACAAGAGGAAGTTTAAGGAGAGTGCTTCAATGATCTTAGATGCATCTTGCTCTGCGGTGTTCTTAAAGAACATGCCGAACAAGAAGAAAGACCCGGGAAGCTTCTTCATTCCGTGTAATATTGGTAATTTGGGTGAAGAAATGGCATTGGCGGACTCAGGGGTCAGTATCAACATCATATCATGCACCTTCTTTTAGAAGCTAGGCTTGGACGAGCCTAGACCCACTCGGATGACTTTGCAATTGGCGGATCGAACGGTGAAACATCCGAGGGATGTCATCAAAGATGTGCTTGTCAAGGTGGACAAGTACATTTTTCCTGTAGATTTTGTGGTGCTAGATGTCGATGAGGATGCGGATATACCTTTGATACTTGGGAGACCGTTCTTGCAGACTTCCAAGGCATTGATTGACAAGGACGACGGGGAGCTAACATTGAGAGTTGGAGATGACAAGCTCACATTCCGCCTTGCTGAAGCCATGTCGCATTCTCTTTATTTCGATGATACTTTGTATTTTCTAGACACTACTGATGAGATTGTTGATGAATACATGTAAGAAATGATCAATCCAGACCCATATGACGGTTTGTTCGACCAAGAGGTGGAAAATAAAAAAGTTGTGATGCTTGGTTCGACTAAAGAAGTACCATCTACTCCGGGGATCCTAAGGAAGGTGCTCCGGAAGATGAAGAAGGCGAGGAGACGCCACCGGAAATGCTCCAAGGCTGTTGGAGATGCGCATGAACCGAACAAATTGGATGCACCATTGCTAGGTGTTCCTAAGCCCGATAACTCCCCCTCTACCTTCAAGAGACTTTGTTCATCATGCTTTCAAGCTATGGGTAAGAGGGAAACCTTCATCTATGAACCCCCCGTGAGGTAAGACAAGGTACGTCAAGCTTAATGATGTAAAACAAGCGCTTCTTGGGAGGAAACCCAAGTGTTTACTGTTTTCTTAGTTATTAGTTTAGTGTTTGCACGAATAATGTGTTGACTGTTGGTATCTTGATTTTTAGATGATTTTTTGTGATTTTATTGTGGTTTTTAATTTCATCATGTGTGTATTTATGTGGATTTAGTGAAGTTTTGGTCGTTTGATCTATCTCTCATCCTCTTCGCTGGTATAATTTGCATAATAGGGAAGGCTCTGAGTGTGTAAACATGTTCAGGAACTTTTTACAGAGCCTGTAGAGTTTTTAAGGCATCTAGGAAAAATGCATGGGCGTGTGGAATTTCCACACACCCATGCATCTGTATTGCGAGCTCATCTAGAGAAGGAACAGGGGCGTGGACTTGCCCCTGTGAGTGACCTCGTGACTTTTGCATGCCTGCGGTACTTTCCGCACAGGGCGCATGTTTCTGCAGAGACTTGGCAACTTATCCCAAGAGCACACAGGGGCGTGGACAAGCCCGTGTGGGTGAACTTGTGAAAAACTCATGAGCGTGCGTACTCAGACGCTCATGCGAAACTTTCGCGTAAAAGCTCTCCATCTTGACAAGGTACAGGGGCCATGTGCTTGCCCCTGTGAGTTGGGCCTGTGAATGTCCACGCTTAGTGCAGAATTTTCGCACGCGCAGCGGAACACTTAGCGATTTTTCTCGCTTGGATAGAGAAGCCACAGGGGTGTGCGGCTGCCCTTGTGGGTCGGGTGCACGGGTGTGGATATTTTTTATACGCCCGTGTGGTTGCAATCAGAGAGATTGAGTGTTATCTCAAGAACACATAGGGGCGCAAGGCCTCGCCTCGTGGCTCTCCCTCCCGAGGCTAACAGCGGGTACTCAGATGCCCGTGTGGATGTACAGAATGCCAAGATGCGCGAGTTCCTTTTAAAGGATCATCGTTCCTCTTCATCCTAACATTCTCCATTCATCTTACAGCACTCTCACATTGTTTCCAGACCTCGCATTGCCGATTTTGAAGGATTTTTTCTTGGTTTTCCGACCGATTCAAGGTTTTCAATCTCAACTCGTCGGTAAGCCCTATCTTTTGTTTTGTTTTCTTTGCCATTTCTTGATCTTAATTGATGAAACTAGTTAATAATGCTTTATTTCTACAATTAGAATGATTATGCGTGTTTAGAATGAAGTTAGAAGCGATTTAATGGTGTATTTTTGGATTTTTGAGGAGCGGCCATGTGTTTTTTCACGCCCCGTGGATCCACACGGTTGTGCCAAAATTCCACACGACCGTGTGGATTTCTGCAGCATTACTTAATTAACTTGTTTGATCAATTTTCTTTTAAATTTTGCAGATTATTGCACCTCGGTCAAGGAAGCAAGCCGAGAAATGGCCACGTGAGTCGTCCCTCAAGTCCGAGAGCATGAGATTCACTATCCCCGAGCATCAAGCTCGTTTTGAGCGTCTGTCTAGACTTTGGTTCAGATAGACTTGATTCCGAGACACGAGCATATTGAGAGATTTACAGCAGGGAGATGAGTTCGCAGATGAGCTCGAGGGTCCCGTTTTGATTGGTGGATGGAGGCAGTTATTGTCGACTAGGGAGCCAGCCATTCGTAAGCTTACACTTGAGGTCTTATTGTCATTCGAGTTCGATAGATCTTATGCGAGATTCGACAGCCTCGACGCCATTCAGTTCAGAGCATTTGGACATTACCATATCATGAGCATCACTCAGTTTTCATTTCAGCTTGTCTTGTATGAGGAGGCATTTACAGACACTGAGGAGTAATCCCAGTTACCGACAGATTACCTTGGAGCGTTGACCCCGCAAAGCGCTTATCGAGCATTGTGTGGTCGTGGGACGTGATAAGCCGGGGTGTCGAAGGCCACGCGGCTTTTTCCCGACCGCATACCCGATATTTTCACGCCATTCTGAGCAAGGTCGGTGAAAGGCCGTGGTGATAGCACTGCCGTTCTGAGCCGACAGAAGCTTTTGTACTTGTATTCGATGGTGCAATGCATACCAATTCATCTAGGGCATCCTACAAAAAATATAGCATTAGCTTTTTGATTTAAAATATGAGACATTCGGAAAAGAAAATATAGGATAAAGGGTTTTTTGATATAAATATAGCATGCATTGAGAAAAGAAAAACAAAAGGATTTGGGTTTTTGATCAGAATTTGAATCCTATATTTTCTTTTCTTTGTGTCTCCTATTTATCAATGACGTTATGATAAAAAGGAGACATTTTAAAAAGAAAAGAATGGATTAATGTTTTTAAAAAATAGGAGACCTTCTGAAAAGAAAATCCTAAGTTAGGGTTTTGATTCCAATCCAAAATTTAGGTGATATTCCTAAAGGAAAACATAGGATTAGGTTTTCAATTAGAAAATAGGAGACATTATGAAAAGAAAACATTGGTTAGTGTTTTAATTTAAAAAATAAAAAAGGGACATTTGCAAAACAAAATATAGAAGATATTCCACAAATAAAGTATAGGATTACGGTTTTGATTCCAAACTGATAAATAGGAGATATTAGGAAAAGAAAACATAGGATTCTATTTTGATTGAAATATAGGAGACATTTTGAAAGAAACCATAAGATTATTGTTTTGATTAAAAATTAGCAGACATTCCCAAAAAAAAAAGATAGGATTATTGTTTTGATTCAAAAATAGGATACATTCCTAAAAGAAAACATAAGATTAGGTTTTCATTAAAAACTCAAAAATTGGAGACATTTTGAAAAGAAAAATAGTATTAGGGTTTTATTTTATAATATAGTAGGCATTTCAAAAAGAAAACAAAAGATTAGGGTTTTGATTCAAAACTGACAAATATTATTAGTGTTTTGATTCAAACATAGCAGACAATGCTAAAAGAAAGCATATTACTAGTGTTTTGACTGGAAGTCGATAAATAGTAGACATTCCGAAAAAAAATATAGGATTAGGTTTTGATTGAAAAATATGAGACATTTTAAAAACAAAACATAGGATTAGGGTTTTGATTGAAAAGTATGAGACATTCTAAAAGAAAACATAGGATTAGGGTTTTCATTAAGAACTGAAAAGTAGGGGACATTTTCAATCAAAATCTTAATCCTATTTCTAATCCTGTGATTGAAAATAGGAGGCATTCCAGAAAGAAAACATAGGATTAGGGTTTTGATTGAAAAATAGGAGACATTCTGAAAATAAAACATAATATTATGTTTTTGAAAAAAATCCCAATCCTATGTTTTAAGAAAACATAGGATTCGGGTTTTGAAAGATAGGATTCAGGATTTGATTGAAAGATAGGTGACATTCCGAAAAAGAACACATGATTTGCATTTTTTTTAAAAAATAGGTGGAATTCTAAAAAGAAAATTAAGGATTAGTGTTTTGATTGAAAAATATGAGACATTAAGAAAAAAACATCAGATTAGGACCTTGATTAAAAATGTGCAGACATTCCCAAAAAAAGGTAGGATTAGGTATTTGATTAAAAAAAAATGAGACATTCAGATAAGGAATCAAATTATTATGGTTTTGATTCAAATTGAAAGATAGCACACATTCAGAAAAGGAAAAACATAGGATTATGGTTTTGCATCAAATATAGTTGCCATTCCGATATTAGGACATTTCTATAATAGCAGTAGCTCATATTATAGAAATGTCTAATATTATTCAATTAAAACCCTAATACTATGTTTTGTTTTTGGAATGGATCCTATTTTTGAATCAAAACACTAATCTTATGTTTTCTTTTCTGAATGTCTCCTATCTTTTAATCAAAACTCCAATCCTATGTTTTCTTTTCGAAATATCTCATATATTTCAAACAAAAACATAATCCTATGTTTTCATTTCAGAATGTCTACTATTTTTCAATCAAAACACAAATCCTATGTTTTATTATAGTAATGTCTCCAATTTTTTAATCAAACCCCAAATCCTATATTTTCTTTTATTAATACCTACTTTATTTGAATCAAAAACCTCATCCTATGTTTTCTTTTCGGAATGTCCCCTATATTTTTATCAAAACCCGAATCCTATAATTTATTTTCTTAATATTACCTGTTTATCAGTTTTGACTCAAAACTCGAATCCTATGTTTTCTTTTCGTAATGTCTCATTTTCTTAAGTCAAAACCTTAATCCTATATTTTGTTTTGGGAATCTCAGCCAATGTTTTCCTTTCATTATGTCTCATATTTTAAATCAAAACCCTAATCCCATGTTTTCTTTTAAGATCAGGGGACTTTCCTAAACTCTAATCCAAAGTTTTTTTTTTTCTCTAAATGCCTCTATCTTTTAGAAATGTCTCCTACTTTTGAATCAAAACCCTAATCCTTTCTTTTCTTTTTGGAATGTCTACTATTTTTTATGAAAACCATAATCATATATTTTTTCCTCAATGTCTATTATTTTTAAATCACAACCCTAGTCCTATGTTTTCTTATAGTAATGTCTCCTATTTTTCAATTAAACCTAATCCTATGTTTTCTTTCGGAATGCCCTATGATATTTACATCAAAATCCTAATCCTATATTTTTATTTTTCGCATTCCAAAACAATCCTATGTTTTTGATTCATAAACAAAAGATTGAAATCCCTAATCCTATGTTTTGTTTCAAAATAGGAGACATTCCGAATGAGAGTTTGAAATGGCTACTATTTTTTTAATTAAAACTCTAATCATTTACCCTATTAAAATATAGTAATCTCTCATATTTTTCATTCAAAACCCTAATCCTAAGTTTTTTAATAGTAATGTATGTTATTTTTCAAGCAAAACCATAATCTTATGTTTTCTTTTGGGAATGTCTCCTATTTTTTAATCGAAACAATAACCTCATCTTTTTTCTTTGTAACGTCTCATATTTTTCAATCAAAACCCTAATCCTTTATTTTCTTTTCAGAATGGCTTAGACTTTTGAATCAAAACCCTAATCATATGTTTTCTTTTTGGAATATCCGCTTATTTTTAATCAAAACCCTAATCTGATGTTTTCTTTTGGAAATGTGCCCTATTTTTATTGTTTTTAATAAAAACCATAATAGTATGTTTTCTTATATTAATTTTTGTTATTTTTCAATGAAAACGCTAATTCTATGTTTTCTTTTGGGAACACCTATTTTTGAATGAAAACTCTAATATTATATTTTCTCTTGGGGATGTTTACTATTTTTGAATCAAAACACTAATCCTATGTATGTCTCATATAATCAAAAAGCCTTATCGTATGTATAGTGGCTCATATTTTTAATCAATACCCTAATCTGATGTACGAATGTCTTTTTATTTTTTGAATCAAAACAATAATCATATTTTTTATTTTTATAATGTCTCATATTTTTCAGTCATAACCTAGTCATATGTTTTCAATTTTTGAATCGAGGCCAAAATCTTGTATTTATTTTTCTAATCCCCTCTCTTTTATATCATGACCCTAATTCTATGTTTTTCTTCTCTTTTCCTATGTCTCCTATCTTTTGTTTTGAAATGTCTGATATTTTTTAATCAAAATACTAATCGAAATGTGTCCTATTTTTTATTGAAACCAGTAATCCTATGTATTATTTTCAGAATGTCTTCTATTTTGCAATCAAAACCCTAACTTAAGTTTTCTTTTTCGAATATCTTCTATTTTTCAATCAAAACCATAATACTATGTTTTCTTTTGGAAATGTTATTAAAAAATATGAGACATTATGAAAGACTTCAAAATGTCTCTATAATTTTTAAAAAGGAGATATTTCCAAGCGAAAAACATTACTAATCAAATCTTTCTATAAAAACTTGAATCCTATGTTTTCTTTTTCAGAAATGTCTCATAATTAAAACACTAATCCTATCTTTCAAAAACCCTAATCCTAACTTCTTTTTGGTAATGTCTCCTATTTTTCCAATCAAAACACTAATTCTATCTCGAATGGTCCCTATTTTATAATAAAAACACTAATCCTCTGTTTTATTTTGTGAATGTCGGATATTTTTTTAAATAAAAATCCGAATCCTATGTTTTCTTTTCAGAATGCCTCCTATTTTTTAATCAAACCATAATCGTATGTTTTCTATTGGAAATGTCTGCTAGTTTGGAATGAAAACCCTATGTTTTCTTATCACAAACCTATGTTTTCTCTTTAGATTGTCTGCTATTTTTTAATCAAATCATTAATCCTATGTTTTGTTTTTAGAATGTGTCCTATTTTTCAGTTGTGAATCAAAACCCTCATCCCTTGTTTTCTTTTCAGAACATCTCATATTTTTTAATCAAAACCCTTATCCTATTTTTTGTTTTGGGAATGTCTGCTAATGTTTAATCAAAAACCTAATCCATTGTTTGCTTTTCAGAATGCTACATATTTTTCAATCAGTAACCTACTCAAATGTTTTCTTTTTCGAATGCAAGATATTTTTGAATCTAAACCATAATCTTATGTTTTCTTTGGGAATGTCAACTATTTTTGAGTGAAAATAATAATCCTATGTTTTTCTTTTTTTAGTAATGTCTCATATTTTTCAATTAAAACCCTAATCATATGTTTTCTTTTGGGAATGTGTACCATTTTTGAGTCAAATCTCAAATCCTATGCTTTTTTGGAAATGTACCTCATTTTTCGGTTTTAAATGAAAATAGTTTCAGGCATTCAGCAAAATGCAACAGATGAGTCTCATTGACTTCTCCATTCGGCTGGGCTTTATGACGTAGAGTTTAGTTGGACTCTTGAATACGATTTACTGTTGATCTTCTTGCTAGCTGGAGGGTCACTAGAGGATGCTTTGGAGCCGGCTAAGCACTTCTCCTACTTATGATCCTCACCGGGACCAAGGCCACCACCCTCCACACCATGACACTCCAATATATCCATTTTCTCCTTAGTCACACTTTAACATGGCATGCTGATAGTACTAGGGTCGTTAGTCATCGTGACTTTCGACTTTCTACTAAGCATGATGGATAGATTCTACCTGCATTTGGGTTATGAGGTCACTGTCTCCATCTCCCATTAAGGGACTGATCCTCGCATTGGCACCCTCTTCATTGGCCCTTACATCACGCGTCTTCTCAGACGCATAGGCATTTTAGAAGGGACCAATATGATAATAGTAGTTGGTGGTATTGCATTTATGCCCCTTGAGACATTGAGGTCGATGGGGATGTTTCATCGTGTCAAGATTGCCAAGGGGTCAAGTACCTCATCTGATAATACTCTACTACTCTCCCTACTTCTGCCCCTACTATTGCTTCTTCCTCTTCCTCATCGGCCGCTACGACTTCGCAACAGAGGTCACGTTCGCCACCTCGTGGCCCCTCTAGTCAGCCATACCAAGTTACCTATTTATTCACAACATTCAGGTGGGTGCAGAGGAGTGTGGCCTGTATTGCTGAGCATTTGGGAGTGTGGCTATCTGCTGAACTGGTTTCTCCTGTGTGACCCACGCATCATATTGGAGTTGATACATACGATTTCGGTTCTCAGGCCGGCTCTTCTTCTTCCTCTGGCGAGGATTCTCAGCCCGAGAGTGCACCCTTCTGATAGCCACAACACCAATCTTTCTCTTGTTTTTAGTTTTCTGTTCTTATTTCTATCTTTTGTAGTCATTAGCTAGAGGAGTCCCCTGCTACATTTTGGTTTGCTTACTTGTTCTTTACTTTTATGTTATGTTCTTCTTTTATCTTTATTTTATTATATGTTATTTTGATTTCCCTGGTTTCACCTGTGTCCTCCACTTATCTCAGGGATTGTGTTGTTGCTTGGAGTTGGATAGCATACACGTTGAGAACGGCACGCACCATCACTCTTCGTGTTCAGGAAAGTCACTTCAATCCTCCTTTCCTTTTTAAATGTTGTTCTCAATTTTTGTACATGACATACATTTCTACACTGAGGACATTGTAGAGTTCTAGTGTGGGCAAGGGTTGCATGCTTGCCTTATGGATGAGTGTTTTGCTAATGATGATCAATGGTTGCGATGTTGGATATTCTTAAACCTAGTGGAACACGTGTAGTTCCTTAATTGGAGCCAAAATGTAGACTCTCTTTTAGTCTAAAGACCTAAGATCTCGTCACTTTGCCCTAAATGTGGTGATACCTATTCTAGGATAATAACCTTTCGCTTAGAAGCAAGTTTAGTTTTCTAAGTCTTTTGAATCACGAAAAAAATCCTAGAAAGTCAGATTCTTTTCAATACCCGACCGGTGAATTGTATAATTTTGTGTTCAAAAGATGGTTGAAAGAGCTATCGCCTTGGATGTGTGAAAGCCGCTCTTGAGTAGTCAGATTTTGAGCATACAAGTGTACATCTGATGAGCTACTGGGGGAAAAGGCTACCTTTAGGGTGTATGAAGCTACTACCCACTGTGTTTAGTGTGAATAATGGTCAAATAGTGTAGGTCAATTCCTGGAGACTTTGGGGCAATCAATTTAGGGTTTTCACACACGCACAAGGTCTTTAAAGTAAGAGTGTAGCCTTTTATTGTGCGTTATTTTTGAACTAACTCTCTTAGTTTCCCCTATACTTGGGAATTTTCCATTCTCCTGAGATTAGAAGTGTTGCACTCATCCTTTCCTTTAATGAGTGATGTGAGATTGCTTGAGGACATGCAAACATTCAAGTGTGGTGGGTATTTGATGAGTGCATTTCATATCACATTTATTTTTTAACCTCAATTCATCATTTTACTCATCCTTTAGCATAATTTTGTGTATATTCGGTGCTACTCAGGGTATAGTTGTTAGATGAGAAGGATGTTGGGGTTCGAAGCAATTTGGAGTAAAATAGGAGATGAAACAAGCACAAAATGAAGATATTAGCTAAGTGCTCAAGCTAAACACGGGCAGAGCATGATCGTACTGTCCCACTGATTATCTCAGCCTGGAGGATGTCTCAATGAAAACTCAAGCAAGAGGGTGCTCTCAAAAAGAACACGGTCGGAGCACGAGCGTGTTCCTTCCACTGAATATTTCAGGTTTGAAACATGGTCTACCCTGAGAAGCATGCTTTGCTCACTCCTAGCACAATCTCGCTCAAGTGAAACATGGTCCAAGCACGATCTTGCTCCCTCCCACTAGAAAATCCAGGCGTGCGCTCAGCCAATTCACTCAAAAGCCCTTCTGAGGAAATGCGGTCTAAGAACGACCGTGCTTAGCCCATGTTGATCCCTAAATTACCCTTTATAACTCCATCTTTTATGGTTTCACTCATCTTTGTTTCGGGATTCTTCTCTCCAATGGGAAGGCTTAGAGGAGAGCGAAGATTAGGCCTTACCACACCTTCTAATTTGATTAAGGATGAGTTGGAGACACAAGGGAAGTGGGGTTAGCATATCGGAGCACGAGTAGGAAGATTATCTTGTTATGAAGAGAGTCATGTCTACTATCTTTGGTTCTTTCTCTTTATCTTCCTTGTGGTACCCGTCCATGAGGGCTAACCGTCCGCGATGCCCCGGGACATGAACTATGATGTTTTGTATGCTTTGATTACTTGTTTTTAATGTCTACGGAGTTCTTTTAGATTCATGTGTTTAATCTTGTGTTGCATAACTTGATGTGTTATATTGTACACAGTTGCCTTGGTAAAACTTCGATGTATGGATTACCATAGTTATGATTGCTTGTGTGATTGCAAAACTTGATGTGTTTGAAATGGATAGTTATCTTGGCAAAACTTGGGGTACTTGAAAACCATATATGCAACATTGCTTGTGAGCATACACTTTCACTTTAGAATGTACCTGATAGGCTTTAAGCGTAAGTCAGTATGCTATAGCTCATAGGAATCTTCCCGGGGCATTGCTCTCTTGTTGTTAAAATCTAGATCCTAATCATCCAACATCTCCATCTGTTCTTTCTTTGTTTGCTTGTTTCTTCTTTTTTTTTTAAAACAACATAATTCTTGCTTAACTAGACATTGGAAGAAGAGTGAGTACATTAAGTCCGATCATCGAGGTTCGACAATCCCTACCCCTCATATGGTACCACTTTACTACTTGTTTGTGACCCGTACACTTGTGGAGAGTGCATCATAATACCCTAATCCCTTGTTTTTCTTTTTCGAATGTCTTATTTTTTTAATTGAAATGCTAATCCCATGTTTTTGTTTTTGGAAATATCTCGCTAATTTTTAATCAAAAACCATAATATGATGTTTTTTTAGAATATCTCATATTTTTTTCAATCAAAACACTAATCCTATATTTTTTTATTTCGAAAATGCCTCCTATTTTTTTCAATTAAAAACCTAATCCTATGTTTT
This sequence comes from Dioscorea cayenensis subsp. rotundata, assembly GCF_009730915.1. Taxonomy (NCBI): domain Eukaryota; kingdom Viridiplantae; phylum Streptophyta; class Magnoliopsida; order Dioscoreales; family Dioscoreaceae; genus Dioscorea; species Dioscorea cayenensis. The sequence continues at coordinate 23,226,442 of NC_052479.1, read as the reverse complement.
TTTTTGCAATTTCTACTATTTTTTAATCAAAACCCTGATCCTATATTTTTTTATAGTAATATGTACTATTTTTCGACTAAAACTATAATCGTAGGTTTTTTCTTTTGGCAATGCCATATTTTTCAATCAAAACCTTAATCTGTTGTTTTCTTTTGGAATGTCTCCTATTTTTGAATAGAAAAACAATCGTATGTTTTATTTTTGGAATGTCTCCTATTGTTCAATCAAAATCCTAATCCTATCTTTTCTTATAGTAATGTCTTGTATTTTTTTAATCCAAACCTTAGTCCTATGTTTTATTTTAGGAATGCCTACTATTTCTCAATCAAAAGCTTAGTCCTATGTTTTCTTTTTAGAATGCCTGCTATATTTGAATCAAAATCCAAATTCTATGTTTTCCTTTTTGGAATGTCTCTTATTTTGCAAATAAAACCTGAATCCTATGTCTATGTTTTCTTAACGTCTCCCACTTATCAATTTTGATTCAAAACCCTAACCTATGCTTTATTTTCGGAATGTCTATTATTTTTCATTGAAAAACCTATTCCTTTCCTTTTCTTTTCGGAATGTATGCTACTTTTGAAACAAAACCCTAATCCTATGGTTTCTTTTTAGAATGTGTCCTATTTTTTAGTTTTTATTCAAAATCTAATCCTTTGTTTCCTTTTTGGAATGTCTCATTTTTTTTTAATCAAAACCATAATCCTATCTTTTGTTTTTATGAATGTATGCTATTTTTGAATCAAAACCCTAATTGTATGTCTTTCTTTTCGGAATGTCTCCTATATTTGAATAAAAATCCTTATCCTATGTTTTTTTTATAATGTGTCCTATTTTTTTCAATTAAAAAGCCTAATCCTTTGTTTTTTTCGCAATGTCTCCTATTTATCGGTTTCCAATCAAAAACCCTAATAGTATTTTTTTATTTTCAGATTGTCTCCTATTTTTCAATCAAAACCCTAATCCTCGATTTTTTTTTTCAAAATGTCACCTATTTTCTAATCGGACCCTAATCCGATGTTTTTTTTCGAAATGTCTCTTTTTTTTTTTAGTTTTGAATGAAAAACCCTAACCCTGATGAGCTACTGGGGGAAAAGGCTACCTTTAGGGTGTATGAAGCTACTACCCACTGTGTTTAGTGTGAATAATGGTCAAATAGTGTAGGTCAATTCCTGGAGACTTTGGGGCAATCAATTTAGGGTTTTCACACACGCACAAGGTCTTTAAAGTAAGAGTGTAGCCTTTTATTGTGCGTTATTTTTGAACTAACTCTCTTAGTTTCCCCTATACTTGGGAATTTTCCATTCTCGTGAGATTAGAAGTGTTGCACTCATCCTTTCCTTTAATGAGTGATGTGAGATTTCTTGAGGACATGCAAACATTCAAGTGTGGTGGGTATTTGATGAGTGCATTTCATATCACATTTATTTTTTAACCTCAATTTATCATTTTACTCATCCTTTAGCATAATTTTGTGTGTATTCGGTGCTACTCAGGGTATAGTTGTTAGATGAGAAGGATGTTGGGGTTCGAAGAAATTTGGACTAAAATAGGAGATGAAACAAGCACAAAATGAAGATATTAGCTAAGTGCTCAAGCTAAACACAGGCGAGCATGATCGTCATCTGTCCCATCGATTATCTCGACCCTGGAGGATGTCTCAATGAAAACTCAAGCAAGAGGGTGCTCTCAGAAAGAACACGGTCGGAGCACGAGCGTGTTCCTTCCACTGAATATTTCAGGTTTGAAACATGGTCTACCCTGAGAAGCATGCTTTGCTCACTCCTAGCACAATCTCGCTCAAGTGAAACATGGTCCAAGCACGATCTTGCTCCCTCCCACTAGAAAATCCAGGCGTGCGCTCGACCAATTCACTCAAAAAGCCCTTCGAGAAATCGCGGTCTAAGAACGACCGTGCTTAGCCCATGTTGATCCCTAAATTACCATTTATAACTCCATCTTTTATGGTTTCACTCATCTTTGTTCGGGATTCTTCTCTCTAGTGGGAAGGCTTAGAGGAGAGCGAAGATTAGGCCTTACCACACCTTCTAATTTGATTAAGGATGAGTTGGAGACACAAGGGAAGTGGGGTTAGCATATCGAGCACTGAGTAGGAAGATTATCTTGTTATGAAAGAGAGTCATGTCTACTATCTTTGGTTCTTTCTCTTTATCTTCCTTGTGGTACCCGTCCATGAGGGCTAACCGTCCGCGATGCCCCGGGACATGAACTATGATGTTTTGTATGCTTTGATTACTTGTTTTTAATGTCTACGGAGTTCTTTTAGATTCATGTGTTTAATCTTGTGTTGCATAACTTGATGTGTTATATTGTACACAGTTGCCTTGGTAAAACTCGATGTATGGATTACCATAGTTATGATTGCTTGTGTGATTGCAAAACTTGATGTGTTTGAAATGGATAGTTATCTTGGCAAAACTTGGGGTACTTGAAAACCATATATGCAACATTGCTTGTGAGCATACACTTTCACTTTAGAATGTACCTGATAGGCTTTAAGCGTAAGTCAGTATGCTATAGCTCATAGGAATCTTCCCGGGGCATTGCTCTCTTGTTGTTAAAATCTAGATCCTAATCATCCAACATCTCCATCTGTTCTTTCTTTGTTTGCTTGTTTCTTCTTTTTTTTTAAAAACAACATAATTCTTGCTTAACTAGACATTGGAAGAAGAGTGAGTACATTAAGTCCAATCGCTGAGGTTCGACAATCCTACCCCTCATATGGTACCACTTTACTACTTGTTTGTGACCCGTACACTTGTGGAGAGTGCATCATAATACCCTAATCCCTTGTTTTCTTTTCGGAATGTCTTATTTTTTTAATTGAAATGCTAATCCCATGTTTTGTTTTGGAAATATCTGCTAATTTTTAATCAAAACCATAATATGATGTTTTTTTAGAATATCTCATATTTTTCAATCAAAACACTAATCCTATATTTTTATTTCGAAATGCCTCCTATTTTTCAATTAAAAACCTAATCCTATGTTTTTTTTTGCAATTTCTACTATTTTTTAATCAAAACCCAGATCCTATATTTTTTTATAGTAATATGTACTATTTTTCGACTAAAACTATAATCGTAGGTTTTTTCTTTTTGGCAATGCCATATTTTTCAATCAAAACCTTAATCTGTTGTTTTCTTTTGGAATGTCTCCTATTTTTGAATAAAAAAACAATTGTATGTTTTATTTTTGGAATGTCTCCTATTGTTCAATCAAAATCCTAATCCTATGTTTTCTTATAGTAATGTCTTGTATTTTTTTAATCCAAACCTTAGTCCTATGTTTTATTTTAGGAATGCCTACTATTTCTCAATCAAAACCTTAATCCTATGTTTTTTTTTTAGAATGCCTGCTATATTTGAATCAAAATCCAAATTCTATGTTTTCCTTTTTGGAATGTCTCTTATTTTGCAAATAAAACCTGAATCCTATGTCTATGTTTTCTTAACGTCTCCCACTTATCAATTTTGATTCAAAACCCTAACCTATGCTTTATTTTCGGAATGTCTATTATTTTTCATTGAAAAACCTATTCCTTTCCTTTTCTTTTCGGAATGTATGCTACTTTTGAAACAAAACCCTAATCCTATGGTTTCTTTTTAGAATGTGTCCTATTTTTTAGTTTTTATTCAAAATCTAATCCTTTGTTTCCTTTTTGGAATGTCTCATTTTTTTTTAATCAAAACCATAATCCTATCTTTTGTTTTTATGAATGTATGCTATTTTTGAATCAAAACCCTAATTGTATGTCTTTCTTTTCGGAATGTCTCCTATATTTGAATAAAAATCCTTATCCTATGTTTTTTTTATAATGTGTCCTATTTTTTCAATTAAAAGCCTAATCCTTTGTTTTTTTTTTTTCGCAATGTCTCCTATTTATCGGTTTCCAATCAAAACCCTAATAGTATTTTTTTATTTTCAGATTGTCTCCTATTTTTCAATCAAAACCCTAATCCTCTATTTCTTTTTTCAGAATGTCACCTATTTTCTAATCGGACCCTAATCCGATGTTTTTTTTTCGAAATGTCTCCTTTTTTTTTAGTTTTGAATGAAAAACCCTAACCCTTCTTTGTTTTTTCGGAATATCTCTTATTTTTTAATGTAAACAATATTTCTATGATTTATTTCAATATGTCTCCTATTTTTCAACTAAAACCCTAATCCTATGTTTTTTTTAATGTCACCTAAATTTCGATTTTCAAATCAAAAACCTAATCCTATTATTTCTTCTCAGAATGCCTTCTAGTTTCGAAATGAAAACCCTAATTTAATGTTTTTTTGTAATGTATCCTATTTTTTGGGTTTGAATCAAAATCCCAAACCCATGTCTTACTTTCGGAATGTCTCCTATTTTTTTATTTTCAAACAAAACCCAAATTCTTTGTTTTTTTTCATAATGCCTCCTATATTTTAATCAAAATCCTAATCCAATATTTTCTATTCGTAATGTCTCCTATTTTTGAATCAAAGCTCTAATTCTATGTTTTCTCTTCTGAATATTTCCTATGTTTAAGATTTGAATCAAAGCCCTTATCATATGTTTTCTTTCCAGAATAACTCATATTTTTTAATCAAAACTCTAACCATATGTTTTCTGTTCGGAATGTCTCATATTTATCGCTTTTAAATCCAAGCCCTAATCCTATCTTTTGTTTTCGTAATTGATCCTATTTTTTAATAAAAATAATAATCCTTATCTTATGTTTTCTTTTTGCAATTTCTCCAATTTTTTAATCAAAATACTACTCCTCTATTTTCTTTTCGGAATGTCTCATATTTTCTATGTTATCTTTTGGAAATGGCTCCTATATTTACAAAAAAAACCCTAATCCTATATTTTATTTTCAAAATATTTCCTATTCTTTAGTTTTGAATGTCTTATTTTTTCAATCAAAACCCTAATTCTATTTTTTATTTTCAAATGTCTACTATTTTTTTAATAAAACACTAATCCTATATTTTTCTTTTCGAAATGTCTCATATTTTTTGGGTTTGAATCACAACATAATCCAATATTTTTTTTCTTATGTCTCCTTTTTGTCAATCAAAACATTAATTATAAGTATTTTTTTGTGGATGTCTGCTATTTTGGGAAAACATAAGATTGGGGGTTTAATTAAAAAATAGGAGGCATTCGATCAAAACCCGAATCCTATGTTTTTTTTCTTAATATCTCCTATTTTTGAATAAAAATCCTAATCGTTTGTTTTCATTTTGCAATGCCTAATATGTTTGAATCAAAATCCTAATCTTATGATTTCTTTTTGGAATGTTTAATATTTTGCAAGCAAAACACGATCCTATGTTAATCGTATGTTTTCTTTTCATCATGTCTCATATTTTTCAATCAAAACCCTAGTCCTACAGATTTTTGGAATGTCTCCTATTTTTTAATCAAAACCCTAATACTATGTTTTATTATAGTAATATCTCTTATTTTTAATCAAAACCCTAATCCTATGTTTTTCTATCGAAATGACATCTATTTTTAAATCAAGACCCTAATCCTTTGTTTTCTTTTGGGAATGTCTACTATTTTTGAATCAAAACCCTAATCCTTTCTTTTCATTTTTAATGTCCCCTATTTTCAATAAAAAAACCCTAATCCTATGCTTTCTTCTCGTAACGGTTATTATTTTTGAATAAAAAACCTAATCCTTTATTTTCTTTTCTTTTCTTTTCTTTTCATAATGTCTGCTATTTTTGAATCAAGCCCCTAATTCTATGTTATCTTTTGGTAATGTGTATGATTATTGTAGCAAAACCCAAATCCTATATTTTTGTTAGAAATGTCCCATATTTTTTTAATCAAAAACCTAATCTTTTATTTTTTTTGTAATGTCTGTTATTTCTGAAACAAAACCCTAGTAATATATTTTCTTTTTGGAATGTGTATAATTTTTCAGTTTTGAAGCAAAACCCTAACATTTTGTTTTCTTTTCAAAATGTTTAATTTTTTTTATCAAACCTCTAATCCTATCTTTTGTTTGAGGAATGTTTGATAATTTCTAATCAAAACAATAATTCGATGTTTTTCCTTTCAGGATGTCTCATATTTTGCAATCAAAACCCGAATCCTATGTTTGCTTTTCTTAATGTCTCTTATTTATTGGTTTTGAATCATAACCCTAACCTATGTTTTGTATTCAGAATGTCTCTTATTTTTCAATTAAAAACCTAATTATCTCTTTTTTTTTTGAATCAAACCTTAATCCTATGTTTTCTTTTTGAAATTTGTCCTATTTTTATTCAAAACTCTAATCCTATGTTTTCTTATGGTAACGTCCTCAACACTTCAACCAAAATCATAATCATATGTTTTCTTTTAGAAATGCCTACTATATTTGAATCAAAACCCTAATGATATTTTTTTCTTTTCGGAATGTCTCCTATCTTTCAATCGAACCCGAATTTTATTTTTTCTTCTCTTAATGTCTCCTATTAATCAATTTTTAATCAAAACCCTAAATTATGTTTTATTTTCGAAATATCTCCTATTTTTCAATCAAATATCTAATCCCATGTTTTCTTTCAAGAATGCCTGCTATTTTTTTAATCAAAATCATAATCCTATGTTTTACATTCTGAATGTGTCCTATTTTTTAGTTTTGAATCAAAACCCTAATCCTTTGTTTCTTTTAAGAATATTTCCTATTTTTGAATCAAATATAGTGAGCATACATTCAAAAAAGAAAGCATAGGATTAGGGTTTTTATTGAAAAATAGAATACATTAAAAAGCATAGGATTAGTGTTTTGATTCAAATATAGTGAGCATTCAGAAAGAACACATAGGATCAGGGTTTGATTGAAAATTAGGAGACATTACTATAAGAAAACATAGGATTAGGCTTTTGTTTCAAAAATAGTACACATTCTGAAAAGAAAAGAAATGGTTTAGGGTTTTGATTTAAAAACAAGGAGCTTTCGAATAGATAATAAAGGATTAGGGTTTTGATTCAAAAATGAAAAATAGGAGATGTTACTATAAGAAAACATATGATTTGGGTATTGACTCAAAATTGATAAATAGGAGACATTACCATCAGAAAACATAGTATTTTGGTTTTGATTGATAGATAGGAGACATTACTAAAAGAAAACAAATGATTAGGGTTTTCAAAGATATTATTATTGTTTGATTCAAAAAATGAGACATTCCAAAAAAAAGAAGGAATAGGGTTTTGATTCAAAAATAGGATTAGGGATTTGATTGAAAACAAAGGATTAGGGTTTTGATTAGAAAATAGTAGACATTCCGAAAAGAAAATATAGGATTAGGGTTTTTATTGAAAAATATGATACATTTCGAAAAGAAAACATAGGATTATGATTTTGATTGAAATATTGGAGACATTACTGTAGGAAAACATAGGATTAGTGTTTTGATTTTTTTAAAAAAATGAGACATTCCGTAAAGAAAACAAATGATTAGGATTTTGATTCCAAACTAAAAAATAACACACGTTACGAAAAGAAAGCATAGGATTAGGATTTTGATTAAAAAATTTAGATATTTCAAAAAGGAAAGAAAGGATTAGGTTTTTGATTAAAAAATATGAGATATTTAGAAAAGAAAACATAGGTTATGGTTTTGATTCAAAACAGATAAATAGGAGGCATTAAGAAAGGAAAACATAGGATTCTGGTTTTGGATTTTATTTGCAAAATAGAAGATATTCTGAGAAGAAAACATATGATTAGATATTTACTCAAAAAAATAGTAGACATTTCTGAAAAACAAAGAGGATAAGGGTTTCTCATTCAAAATTGAAAAAAATTGGACACATCCCGAAAATAGGATTTTTGGTTTTGATTCAAAAAAATTTGGGACACTACTATAAGAAAATATAGGATTAGTATTTTTGATTGAAAAATATGAGATATTAAGAAAAGAAAAGCATAGGTTACAATTTTCATTTCAAAAATTGAAAAATAGGGATTTTTCATTCAAATATACTAGGTATTCGAAAAAGAAAAACATAAGATTAGTGTTTTCAGTCAAAGATATAAGACATTCCCATAAGAAAACATAGGATTTGTGTTTTGATTAAAATATAGTATGCGTTCCAAAAAAAGAAAACACTGGATTGCAAGTTTGATTGAAAAATTGGGGACTTTGCTATAAGAAAGCATAAGATTAGGGGTTTGATTTAAAAATAGGAGACATTAAAATAAGAAAACATATGTTAGGGTTTTGATTCATAACTGATAAATAGCACAAATAAGAAAAGGAAACATAGGATTCACGTTTTGATTGAAAGATACGAGGCCTTATGAAAGGAAACAAAGGATTAGGGTTTCGATTCAAAGATAGAAGACATTGTGGAAAGAAAAGATAGGATTAGGGTTTTGATTCAAAGATAGAAGACATTCCGGAAAGAAAAGATAAAATTAGGGTTTTAATTCAAATATATTAGGCATTGCGAAAATTAAAAATATAGGATTAGTGTTTTGATTGAAAAATACTTGACCTTACTATAAGAATGCACAGGATTAGGGTGTTGAGTGAAAAATATTAGACATTAACAACGCCCCATGCGTATCTCCCGCAAGTGCACGGGTTTGTCGAGTAATAAAATCCCAGGTGAGTGGGTATCGTATCCACAGGGAATATGGATTAAAAATACTTAAGTTGTTTCTTAACTAAGAGAAGTATGAATAGTGATTTGTGTGGTAAGATGTAATGCAAACAAAAGTAAAAGGGACAAGAGAGAGAGCACAAGTAAAGGGGAGGTAAGGCAATCGATATAAATGGAGTACTCGGATATTGATCCACCTAGGACAATCATTTCAAGTGCAAAACCCCTTTATTATGCTTCCTAACTAATGCATTAATGAGTCATGGAGATCTTTTAATACATGGTCCCAAATCTAAGGTCAACCATGCCTAACCCTATACATATCCCGGAGGAGAAATTGAACAATCTCTCAACCTCGCACTCGTATAGAATTGCAATGAGTTCTAGGGATTCCAAGTGATAAATCCTCTTCCTATATGTAGACCTAACCCTTTGGTCCAGGCGGAAGGTCCCTAGCCGTAATTAAGCCCTACATGCTAAAATCACTTCAACGCTTTACTCCATTGCACTCACAACTAAGCCCCAGCGGAAGGTCATCCCTTAGCCCATTCACTCTATTATAACCGCAAAAACCTCAAGGAATTGGAGGTAGAATAAATCACACCGGAGGAGAAAGAGGCCGCTCCGCTACCTCTCGACTCACCCTCTCAACCCTCTCCAATCTAGCTTTGTATAACTCTCGTGGTGTGTCACTCACTCACCAGGGTTACCAATAAGAACTCTCAACCGTAGTGTCACTCTAAGAGAGTATTCATACAATCAATGCATTCAAGATTGGAACTCAATAAAAACATCAATTAATGAATGCATAATAACAATGTTCACTGAAACGAATACATCCTAGTGTTCACAATCCAATTACCCACTAGGGGGTTTAGCTCTCCATGGAGCTAAGTACAATAATGAAATCGAATGTAAAAACAATCAATCCATAGAAAACTCCCTTGATAGTCATGACGATGGTTTTGTGGAAAGTCCTCTACTCGTCCAAAGGTCCCTTTGTCCGGCCTAGGATACACCTTGCCGGATCGGTGCTGACGAAAGCTCTACCACTAACCTTCTTGTAAATGGAGCACGATGTCAGAGCCCTAGAACCTTTCCTAATGCCTAGCCAATTCCTCTCCAAACTGTAGCCGCAGCCCTCTCTCAAGTTGGTGAAAAGATAGAGAAAAAGATTATGAAATCGGGGCTAAAATCGGCCATAAATAGGTCTGGAATCGGGAATATACACGCCCATGTGAATATTTCACACGGTCCATGTGGAATTAACGCACGGGCGTGTGAAATTTCTACACGCCCGTGTGGCTTCTCTAGATAACTCCTTTTTCGGCCGCCGTGAACAGTACCTGCTACAGTATTTTCCTACGCTGCCCAACTAAAGTACCGGTGTGAAACACTCCTGAAACCAAGATTTCATCGAGAGTAACATAAATACACACATATTAGCGTTAAAACCCGATAAAAATAATTCTCATCATAACGAAAGAACACTTCGTATTCTTATCACACAAGCACTTATCAAACTCCCCCACACTTAAGCTTTTGCTTGTCCTCAAGCAAAAATTAAAACATTGTATGCATAGATGAAGGAAATATTGGAAGTGCTTGGGCTTAAGTTCACCAAAGCATGCAAAGAGAACATTCTACATGTAAGCGAGATTTCAACACTAAATATGAAAAATCAACGCTGTAGCTAAAAACTTAAATCAAAAAGGACAACAAACCCGAAATCGTGTGTGTGAACTTACTCAAGTCAACCCAAAGTATACTCCTCAAAGTTCTACTTGTAATGGACTTATTTATCTACAAAAGGTAACAACAAAAATTCAAAAAGGGTAGTAGCTTCACACATCCTCTAAGGTAGCACTTTCCAAAGCGGCCGCTAAGCTGGCTTTCACACTTTCGAGGTGGTAGCTTTCACACATCCCATAAGATAACTCTTTCTCTCATTAGGCTATAATTAGTATCCGACTTATGAGAGTAGCTTCATACATCATAGGTCGTAGCTCTTTCCACCAAACAAGCACAACTAAACAACAAAACTATTTTGTTCTTTCTTTTCATTTTTCCATTTTTTATTTCATAAATAACAAAAGAAACAACAATAACTAGTCCCTTTAACATTGAACATGAGTTTCCAAAAGAGTTTAAAGAGTGAGTAGTGCAACAAGTGTCAATCGGGCAAAAATTCCTACAAATTCAAGCAAAAACTAGAGCATGAAGACATTCAATGTTAAAAATTCTCCTAAACTCTAGAATACAATCACTGCAACTAAGGTGAACCGCCATTGCCTATATGAGCATGTATACCAATCATGACTAATATAAAAGAGATGTGTGCACTATAAAACTCCCCCCACAATTAAGTTGTACATTGTCCCCAATGTACACATGCAAACTCACTCATGATGTACATAAATCAAGAATAAATGTGGGAGAAGCAATCAAAACAATACTCCCCTGACTCTTAGTATTGCATTTGATGGAGCAAAGACGTTGGGAGTGGTGTTCCAACGGGTTGTGAAGCACACACGGCCAAATGCCGAAATACCTTGGCCGTGTCTATGACAAGTTCTCAATTCCCATGATGACAAGACCATCTGCAAGCATACATGAGGGGGTTCAGTGAAGCTCAATAAAACAAAAATAGCTCGAGTATATAAAAGATAGAGAAATGAATACAACTCGAGACAACAAAATGAAAATAGACTCAGAAGGAAAGTCCTTTATGAGTATACAAATCAAAAATGAATTGTAAAAAGTAATAAAAACGAAAGATAATAAATCAAGTGTCGGTGCCGCACTCTGGCTCCTCTGCTACTGTGGGTGCTAGACCAAAGGGTGCTGGTGGAGGTGGTGATGGTGATCTTGGAGGAGTCTGAGGAGTCCTCGGTCGCAAGACAAACGACGAGGAGACGTCTCGCTCTAGAATCTGCTGTAGCGTGTCGAAACATACTATGAACTATGTATCTTGTGAGGCTGCGCGAGTCCCGAGATCTCAGCAATCTCGCTCGAGGGCCTCAACGACCTCTGTCCATATCACCCCTACAGCATTCTCGAGCCTCTCAAAGCGATCATGGGCTCGAGATGGTGAAAACATACGTACTCGGGATGGGTCCTCTGCCACCAGAGGTGCATCAGTCTCCATCTGTGTCGGCGAGGGCTCAGGAATAGGGTCCGAAGCCTCGGCATCATAACCCTCCTTCTCTGCTATCTCTAGATCTGGTAGAACTAACGCATAAACTCCCATCCAAACTCTGCGGACCATACCCATCAATCTCATCGTCTCCAGGCTCAGGGGAGTAGGTATACTCGTCTTCTCAGCCCCGCGAATCGCGTTGAAAAGACCCATACCCAAAACTAGTCTCATAATGTAGGGGCCTGAGAAGATCGCTCTCAATCTGGCATACTGCCCCTGATGTTGGATGTACTCTGTGACGATATGCCCTAAATGAATCGGTATGCGTTGAACCATCAAATACAGGTACAAAAGCTCTTGCCGGCTCAGGACACCAGTGCTATCACCACGGCCATTCACCAACTGCTCAGAATGGCATGTAAATATCGGTATGCAGGTCAGGAAAGGCACGTGGCCTTGGACACCCCCGGCTCATCATCGACCACGACCACACAATGCTCTATAAGCTCTCTGCGCGGTGAAAGCTCCTGGGTAATCTGTCGGTAACTTGGAATACTCCTCAGTGTCTATAAATACCTCCTCGTATAAGCCAAGCCTGACTGAAAACTGAGTAATACTCATGCTATGGTGATGTCCAAATGCTCTGAACTGAATGGCATCCAAACTGTCAAATCTCGCATAAGATCTATCAAACTCGAAGGATGATAAGACCTCAAGTGTAAGCTCACGAATGGCTGGCCCCCTAGTCGACAATATCTACCTCAAACCTTCCAATGAAATGAGATCATCGACCTCATCTATGAACTCATCTCCCTGCTGTAGATCTCTCAATATACTCATATCTAGGAATTGAGTATGTCCGTAAATGAAGTCTAAACAAACGCTCAAAATGTGGCTGGTGCTCGAGAATAGCAAATCTCATGCCCTAGGACTTGGGGGATGACTCACACGGCCATTTCGCGGCTTGCTTCCTAGACCGGGTGCCATAAGCTGCAATATTTGAAAGAAAATTGATTAAACTAGTTAATTAATCAATGCTGCAGAAATCCACATGGTTGTGTGGAATTTCCGCATGCCCGTGTCGATCCACGGGCGTGAAAAACGCATGGTCGTGCCTCAAAAAACCAAAAATATACCGTTAGATTGCTTCTAACTTTCGTCTAAACAAGCATAATCATTTTAGTTGTAAAGATGAAGCATTTTTCACCAGTTTCATCGATTAAAATCAAGAATTGACGAAGAAAACAAAAGATAAAGGCTTACTGGGTTATGTGAAATGGGAAAAAAACTTGAATCGACCGGAAAACCAAACAAAAAAATCCCTCCAAATAGGCAATACAAAAATCGGGAGAAGATGTGAGTGTGATTTCAGATGAATGGAAAGTCTGAAAATGAGAAGAAATGATGATCCTTTTTAAAAGGACTCGTGCCTCTTGGCGTTCTGTACATCCACACGGCGTGTGGAAATTGCCCACGCCTGTGCACCTCCATAGGAGAGTTTTACAGGGGATGATGCATGCCCCTGTGCGCTATCGGGAAAACCCTCACTTCCTCTTAATGCATCCGCATGGCATGTATAAAATACCCACGCCCATGCACCCGACCCACAGGGGCAGCGGCACGCCCCCGTGGCTTATCTGTCAAACCGAGCAGAATCACTTAGTGTTTCGCACGCCCGTGTGGAAATTCCACGCGGGCGTGGATAGTCACAGGCCCGACTAACAGGGGCAGCCCCACGCGCCTGTGTCTTCTCAGTATGGAGAGAGCTCGTCTGCAGAGATTCGCACGGGCGTGCAGAAAATACCCACGCCCATGCGTTTTTCACAGGTTCACCCACAGGGGAGAGTCCACACCCCTCTGTGTTCTCGAGATAATTTGCCAAGTCTCTGCAGGAAGACACACGCCCGTGTGGGAATTACCCACGAGCGTAGACCATCACAAGGTCGCTCACAGGGGTGAGTCCACGCCCCTGTGTCTTCTCTGGATGAGATTTGAACAAGACTCACACTGTGCGAAAATTCCACACGGGCGTGTGTTTTCTCTGTACACTTAGAAAACTTTGTAGGCTCTGCTGAAAATTTTTGAACATAACTAAAACACTCAGAGCCTGCTTTACAAGGCAACTTTAACAAGAGAAAACACGAAAAAAAAAACACTCAAATGACCTAAACTTCGCCAAATCCACATAAATACACATGATGACATCAAAATCCACAATACAATACACAAAAGAAACATTTAAAAATTAAGACACCAACACTCCACACTTTATTCGTAGAAAAAAACTAAACTACTAACTAAGAAAACAGTAAACACTTGGGTTGCCTCCCAAGAAGCACTTGTTTTACGTCACTAAGCATGACATACCTTGTCTTACCTCACGGGGGTTCAAAGATGAAGGTTGCTCTCTTACCCATCGCTTGAAAGCATGATGAACAGAGTCTTTTCAAGGTAGAGGGAGAGTTATAGGGCTTGGGATCACCTAGCAATGTTTCATCCAACTTGTTCGGTTAACGCACATTTCCAACAGCCTTGGAGCATTTCCGGTGGCATCTCCTCGCCCTCTTCATCTTCCGAAGCACCTTCTTCAGGATCCCCGAAGTAGACGGAACTTCTTCCATTGAGCCAAGCATTATTACTTCTTCATTTTCCTCCTCTTGGTCGAATAAACCCTCGTACGGGTTCGGATTGAACATTTCTTGCATATATTCATCAACAATCTCATCAGTAGTCTCTATAAAATACAAAGTATTATCAAAATCAAGAGAATGCCATATGGCTTTAGCAAGGTGATATGTGAGCTTGTCATCTCTAACTCTCAAAGTTAGCTCCCGCCATCCATGTCAATCAATGCCTTGGAAGTCCGCAAGAACGACCTCCCAAATATCAAGGGTACATCTGGCCTTCACAGTCTAGTACCACAAAATCAACAGGAAATAAGTACTCGTCCACCTTAGCAAGCACATCTTCGATGATACCCCTCGGATGTCTCACCGTTAGGTCCGCCAATTGCAAAGACATCCGAGTGGGCCTAGGCTCACCCAAGCCTAGCTTTTGAAAGAAGGTGTATGGCATGACGTTGATACTGGCCCCTGAGTCCGCCAATGCCATTTCTTTACCTAAATTGCCGGGTCTTTCCTCTTGTTCGGCAAGTTCTTTTGCAAAACCGCCAAGCAAGAAGCATCTAAGATCACTGAAGCACTCTCATCTAACTTCCTCTTGTTAGTCAACAAGTCCTTCAAGAATTTTGCATACTTAGGCATTTGAGATAATGCCTCAACAAAAGGAATGTTGATGTGGAGTTGCTTGAACAAGCTCAGGAACTGCTTGTACTGTTCATCCGCTTGGTCATTCTTCAACCTAGAGGGATAAGGGATTCTTGGCTTGAAAGGTGGGGGTGCCACCTCCTTCTCTTTGCTTGTTCCATCTTCAACCTCTATGACCTCGGGTGTGTGTTCATTGGGCTTCTCACTCGGAAACCTACCATCAACTTCATGACCACTTCTGAAAGTGATCGCCTTCACATGCTCTCTAGGATTGGTCTTGGTATTGCTTGGCAAGCTTCCTTGTGATCTCTCCGATAGAGACTTCATAATCTGGCCCACTTGATTCTCAAGGTTGCGCAAAGAAGCAGTGTGGTTGCGAAGTGTAGCCTCAACTGATTGAAACCTTGTATCCGATGATTGCACAAATCTAGTCAAGACTTTCTCCAAATCGGGCATTCGTGTCTCCAAATTGGTAACTCAGTTCTCCATGTTTGGGGATTGTTGCTGTTGGAAACCCGATGGCCCTATGGCCTTTTGTGGACCTTGGTTACTCCATGAGAAATTAGGATGATTTTTCCAACCTGGATTGTAGGTGTTGCTATATGGATTCCTTTGATTCCTCATCGCATTACCCACAAAATCAACATTCTCAACCGAAGATGCATCACCAATGGAGATCGGCCAATTGGAGGGAGCATGTCCTCCACCACACCCGGTGCAAGTAGTCACAGGTGCCACTCTATTGCAAGTTAGAACATCTAACTTCTTATTTAATGGTTCCACCTAAGCCGGCAATGAAGTTGCTGCATCTATCTCATGAAGCCCTGCCACCTTCTTCTTCTCCCTAACATTCCATTGGTAGTTATTTAACCCCATTTCTTTAATTAGTTGATGGGCCTCACCGGGGGTCTTGCTACCTAAGGTACCTCCTACTGCCGCATCCAAAAGTTGAGATGTGCTTGGATTCAACCCGTTGTAAAAGGTCTGAACAATCATCCACTCTGGGAATCCATGTTGCGGACACTTTCTCAGGAGTTACTTGAACTTTTCCCACGTCTCAAATAGAGACTCTAATTCTGACTGTACAAAGGATGAGATCTCATTCCTATGCTTTGCAAATTTTCCGGGAGGGAAATAACGGGCAAAGAAAGCTTCTACCATCTCCTCCCATGTGGTAATTGTTGCTCTAGGTAATGAGTATAGCCATTGCTTCACTCTCCCCTTTAAGAAAAATGGGAAGGCTCTCAACTTGATGGCATCATCCGTCACACCGTCTATCTTGAGAATATCATACACCTCGAGAAAGTTCTTTATATGCCTGTTTGGATCCTCTTCGGCCAAACCTTTGAACTGTGCAGTTTGCTGCAACATGTGGATGAATGCCGGCTTCAACTCAAAGTTTTGAGCTGTAATCGGGGGACGCACAATAATCAATTGTGTTCCCAATACTGATGGTCTGGCATAATCGGACAATATCCTCTATTGCTCATTTTATTACCCCCATATTATCCGATCCTTCAACTTCCAAATCAGCTAGATTAGACTGTTCTTGCACAGGTTCTTTCCTTTTTCTTCTAAGTGTACGTTCGAGTTCGGGATCTCCTTCAATCAATATTGAGGGGTTCCCTCGGGTCATGAACCTGGAGCTGCACAAAAAGAAAGACAACAAATCAGAATGATGATAGAAAAGAAGATGTGAAATAGAATGAATAAATGAATAGCTAAGAAAACAAAGTGCAAATATCTCTAAATGCCTATTCCATGTCAACGGCGCCAAAAACTTAACAACGCCCCTTGCATATGTCCCGCAAGTGCACATGTTTGTCGAGTAATAAAATCCCACGTGAGTGGGTATCGTATCCACAAGGAATAGGGATTAAAAATACTAAAGTTGTTTCTTAACTAAGCGAAATATGAATAGTGATTTGTGTGGTAAGATGTAATGCAAACAAAAGTAAAAGAGACAAGAGAGAGTGCACAAGTAAAGGGGAGGTAAGGCAATCTATATAAATGGAGTACTCAGATATTGATACGTATAGGACAATCGTTTCAAGTGCAAAAACCCTTTATTATGCTTCCTAACTAATGCATTAATGAGTCGTGGAGATACTTTAATATATGGTCCCATATCTAAGATCAACCATGCCTAACTCTATACATGTCCCGGAGGAGAAATTGAACAATCTCTCAACCTCGCACTCGTATAGAATTGCAATGAGTTCTAGGGATTCCAAGTGATAAATCCTCTTCCTATACGAAGACCTAACTCTTTGGTCCAGGCGGAAGGTCACTAGCCACAATTAAGCCCTAGATGCTAAAATCACTTCAACGCTTCACTCCATTGCACTCGCAACTAAACCTCAGTGGAAGGTCATCCCTTAGCCCATTTACTCTATTATAACCGCAAAGAACTCAAGGAATTTGAGGTAGAATAAATCATACCGTTGGAGAAAGGGGACGCTCTGCTACCTCTCGACTCACCCTCTCAACCCTCTCTAATCTAGCTTTGTATAACTCTCATGGTGTGTCACTCACTCACAAGGGTTACCAATAAGAACTCTCGCGGCATTGGTGGAGATCTTGTTACACATGCACAAGCCGGAATACTTAGAATGTGACTACCTTTGTGCCTCTCCAAATCATTGTGCTAGCTAGAATACAAGGAGGTTGGCACACATTCTAGCATCTTGAACCCGACTTATGTCTTCGCGTTTGAACCTTCTCAAGATTTTCCTCCAAATGGTGCATTCACGATCTACATTGGCTTCTTTCTCTAAGATACGGCTTCACAACTCTATATGCACGAGAGTAACATAAGTACACACATATTAGCGTTAAAACCCGATAAAAGTAATGCTCATCATAAGGAAAGAACACTTCGTCTTCTTATCACACAAGCACTTATCAGACATTACTTAAGAAAATATAGTATTAGGGTTTTGATTCAAAAATAGTAGACATTCTTAAAGAAAACAAGGATTAGGCTTTTGTTTAAAAAATATGAGACATGTCGAAAATAAAACATAGGAGATATTCGGAAAAGCAAAACAAATGATTACGGTTTTGATTCAAAACTGAAAAATATGACACATAAGATAAGAAAAAATAGGATTATGTTTTTGTTTGAAAGATAGGTTACATTGCGAAAAGAAAACATAAGATTAGGGTTTTGACTGAAAAATAGTTGACATTCCGAGAAGAAAACATATGACTATGGTTTTGATTGAAAAATATTAGACATTCCGAAATGGAAAAATCGGATTAGAATTTTGATTAAAAATTAGCAAACATTCCCAAAACAAAAGTTTGTATTAGTGTTTTGATTTTTAAATGAGACATTCTGATAAAAAAACAAATAATTAGGGTTTTGATTAAAAACTGAATAATTTGACATAGTCTGAAAAGAAAACAGAGGATTAGTGTTTGAATTAAAAAATAGGAGTCATTATGAAAGGAAAAATAGGATAAGGATTAGGATTTTTATTTAGAAAGAGGAGACATTACTGAAAAAAAATAACATTAGGTTTTCGATTGAAAGATTGGGAGACATCGCGAAAGGAAAACATGGCGAATAGGGTTTTAATTCAAATATAGTAGGCAATCCTAATATAAAACATATGATTATTGTTTTGATTCAAAAATAGGAGACATTAAAAAATAGCAGACATTCCTAGAAGAAAACTTAAGATTAGGCTTTAGATTCAAAAATAGGATGCATTCTAAAAAGAAAACATAGGATTTGGAATTTTAATTCAAAAATAGGAGGCACTACGAATTGAAATTATAGTATTAGGGTTTTAATTTAAAAATAGGAAACATTAAAATAAGGAAACATAGGATTAGGGTTTGAATGAAAAATATGAGGCATTACAATAAGAAATCATAGGATTAGGATTTTGATTAAAAAAAAGTAGACATTCCGAAAAGCAAACACAAGATAAGGTTTCAATTGAAAAATATAAGACATTTTAAAAAGAAGACATAGGATTAATGTTTTGATTAAAAAAATGTAGACATTCCCAAATAAAAAATAAGATTAGGGTTTTGATTAAAAACTAGGAGGTATTCCAAAAAAAAACTTAGGATTAGAGTTTTGATTAAAAAATATGAGAGAGTATGAAAAGAAAACATACAATTATTGTTTTCATTCAAAAATAGCAGACATTGTCAAAATCAAACATAGGATTACAGTTTTCATTCAAAAATAATAGATACTCCCAAAAGAAAACTATGATTATCGTTTGAATTAAAACAGATAAATAAGAGATATTAAGAAAAGAAAACATAAGATTTAGGTTTTGCTGTCAAAATAGTAGACATTTTGAAAGGAAAACATAACATTAGTTTTTTTAATTCTTAACAGAAAAATATGAGATATTTCGAAAAGTAAATATAGGATTAGGGTTTTAAGTAAAAAAATTATAAAAATTTCTATAAGAAAACAGAGGATTAGGGTTTTGATTAAAAAAAATATGAGCCATTACGATAAGAAAACATAGGATTCAAATTTTGATTAAAAAATAGGAGGCATTAAAAAACTTTGTATTATCATTTTGATTGAAAAGTATGATACATTCCCAAAAGAAAACATACTATTAGGGTTTTAATTCAAAAATAGTAAACATTAAGAAAAAGAAAAACATAGGATTTCTGGTTTGATTGAAAAATAGGAGACATTACGAAAAGAAAACATAGGATTAGTGTTTTGATTAAAAATTAGCAGATGAAAACATAGATTAGTATTTTGGTTGAAAAAAAGAGACATTCCAAAAAATGATATTATTAGAGGTTTGATTGAAAAATATGAAATATTGTGAAAACAAAATATACAATAAGGATTTCGATTAAAATTTGAAATTTAGGAGACATTGAGAAAAGAAAGCATAGGATTAGTGCTTTGATTAAAAAATAAGAAACATTACAAATAGAAAACATTGTGTTAGGGTTTTGATTCAAAAATAGAAGACATTCTGAAAAGAAAACATAGAATTATGGTTTTGATTGAAAAATTGAAATATAAGAGCCATTCCGAAAGTAAGTCATAAGATTGGGCTTTTGATTTAAAACCGAAAAATATGAGACATTATGAATACAAAAGCATAAAATT
>NC_052479.1:23164956-23205322 GCF_009730915.1 Dioscorea cayenensis subsp. rotundata | reverse complement strand
ATTAGTTTAGTATTTGCATGAATAACGCATTGAGTGTTTGTGTCTAGATCTTTTGAGAGTACAGGAGCATACGGAGACTGAAGCACCCCGTGCAGTACAGGAGCCGCCTCTAGTACGAATGTTTTCTCCTTCTTGAGCCTATGATCATTTTGAGAGTCTCGAGGGCGCTGTGGGGATGGGTCGGACCGAGATTACCGAGGTTCGCGTGACACAGGCTACACAGCATGTAGAGGTGATGGCGCGCCTTAATACTCTACAGCAGTTATTCGAGCGCGACCTGTCCTCACCCTTCATCAGGAGACCCAAGACCCCTGCATCACCATCACCAGATCTACTAGTGCCGTTCGACTTAGCGGCAGAAGCAGAGCCGACCATCGATGACGCTGACGCTTGAGACATTTTTAGTTTTCTTTTCTTTTGTTTCTCATATTTTACTTTTGCATTATCTTTTGGACTTGTATACTCAGAAAGGATCTTCCTTCTGAGTTTATATTTTATTTTTGTCTCGAGTTGTATTTCATTGCTTCACTTTAATATATTCGAGTTATTTTTGTTTATTAAGCTTCACTGGGTATACGTGCAGATGGTCTTGTCAGTATGGAAATTGAGGATGAGTCATAGACATGATCAATGTGTTTTACACTTGGCCGTGTGTGCTTCACAACCCGTTGAAACTCAACTCCCAAGGATCTAGCTCAATCAAATGCACCACTAGGAGTTCAGGGAAGTATTGTTTCAATTGCCCACTCCTACATATATTTTTGAGTGATATACTTTGTATTGTGCTTGCATGCATACATTGAGGGCAATGTACATCTTAAGTGTGGGGGAGTTCACATTACACATGTTTTATACCTATGCTTTGATTGTGCATGCTCACGTAGCCAATGGTGGTTCACCTTAGTTCAATGATTGTATTCTTGAGTTTACGAGAATTTTCATCATTGGATGTTTTCATGCTCTAGATTTTACTTGGATTTTTAGGAATTTTTGCCTGATTGACACTTCTTGCACTACTCATTCATTAAACTCTTTTGGAAACTCAGGTTCGATGTTTAAGGGACTAATTAGTGCTATTTCTTGTGTTATTTGTGCAAAAAAACATACTTGTTTTAGTTGTGCATTTGGGGTGGAAAGAGCTACCACCTATGAAGTATGAAGCTGCTCTCATAAGTCGGATACTAGTTATACCCTAATGAGAGAAAAAGCTATCTCATGGGTTGAGTGAAAGCTACTACCCCGGTAGAAAGAGCTACCACCTTGAAAGTGTGAAAGCTACCTTAGCGGTCTCTTCGGAAAGGGGCTACTTTAGAGGATGTGTGAAGCTACTACCATCTCTTTATTTTTGTGTTGTTTTTGTAGATAAATAAGTCCCTTATACCTAGAAGTTTGAGGAGTATACGTTGGGTTGACTTGAGTGAGATGACACACTTACACGATTTCGGGTTTGTTGTCCGTTTTGATTCGAGTTTTTTTAGCTAGAGCATTGATTTTTCATATTTAGTGATGAAATTTCCCTTACTTGTAGAATGCTTCCTTTGCATGCTTTGCTGAACCTAAGGCCAAGCACTTTATATATTTCCTTCTTCTATGCTTCATTGTTTTATTTTTGCTTGAGGACAAGTAAAAGCTTAAGTGTGGGGGAGATTAATAAGTGCTTGTGTATTAGTAATACGAAGTATTTTTTTCTTATGATGAGCATTACTTTTATCAGATTTTACCACTAATGCATGTGTATTTGTGAACTTTCGTGCATTAAGGGTTGTGAAACCAAATATGAAAGAAAGAAGCCAAAGAAGATTGTGATTGTACTTTGTTGATGAAGTCTTGGAGTGAACAAATGTGAAGAGAGAAGTTGTGATCGAAGATACGTGAATGTGTGCCAACCTCCATGCGCTCAAGCAATTACATGGTTTGGAGGGGCACAAAGGCAGTCACATTTGCGTATTCTGACTTATGCAATGTTAGCAAGATCTTCACCAATATGGCATTTTATTGAAGAAGCGATGCTATCTACGCATAGACGTGTGCCCGTTTATGTTGCCTCGATGAAAAGTGTGGATTCGGGAGTATTTTGGTGGAACACTGTAGCAAATCACCGTAAGTACTGTAGCAGTTACTGTCCACAGCATGCAGAAATCAGATTTCTTGAAATCCACACGGGCATGTGGAAATTCCACATGCCCGTGTGGTTGCCCGATTCCAGCCCTTTATAAAGTCGCGACTTGTACCGATTTGGGGATCCATCTTTCATCGTTTCTTTTATCTTTTCTCCATCGTTTGGGAGGCCGGCGGCTAGGGTTTAGAGAGGCTTTGGCAAGGCTTTTAGAGTGGTTCTACGGATTTGACATGACGTTTCTCTTGGAAGATAATTATTAGGGGAGCTTTCGTCGGCATCGATCCAGTGAGGTGTGCACTAGGCTTAGCAAGGGGACTTTTGGAGAGGACGAGGCTACTACACAAGACCATCAACGCCAATACTGAGGGGGTTTTCCTATGGATTACATGTTTTTACTTTCGATTCATTATTTATTGTATCTTGCTCCATGGAGAGCTAAACTCCCTAGTGGGTGCTTGGACTTGTAAACCCTAGGATGTTATTGTTTTATTGACTTTTTATTATGCTTTCCTTAATTGATGTCTTTAATTGAGTTCCAATCTTGAATGCTTGTTTAATGATTTCTCCTTTAGAGTGACACTAGGGTTGAGAGTCCATCTTGGTAGCACTTGTGGATGAGTCACACCATAAGGGTTAGACAATGCTAGATTGGAGAGGGTTGAGAGGGTTAGTCGAGAGGTAGCAGAGCATTCCCTTTTCTCTCTGGTGTGATTTATCCTACCTCCATGTTCTTAGAGTTCTTTGTGGTTACAATAGAATGAAGTGCTAAGAGAGGAACTCTGGTGGGGTTAGTTGCACGAGCAACAGAGTGAAGCGTTGAAGTAATCCTTAATATCTGGGGCATAATTGTGACTAGGGGTCTTTTGCCTGGACCAAAGGGTTAGATCTACATATAGAAATAGGGGGAGCAATGTGTGTTTTTATGTTACTTTTACGCAGGTAGGGCTGTGAGGCCGAGTATGAAGGAAATAGGCTAATGTGGATCATAATGCACTTATTTTGGAGGAGATCTTGCTAAAGTTCAAACGCGAAGACATACGACAGGTGTGAGATGCTAGAGTGTGTGCCAACCTCCTCACATTCGAGTGAGCACATCCATTTGGAAGGGCACAAAGGCAGTCACACTCGAGCATTCCGACCTATGCATATAAGAACAAGAGCTCCACCAACATGTATATCATTGAAGAAGCAAGTGATTCAAGACATGAACGTGTGCCCGTTTGTGTTACCCCGATGAAAGTATGGAATTGGGAAGTTATTCAAGTTGAAGGTTGTAGCAGAGTATTGTAGCAAGCACTGTAGCAACACTGTTCACAGCCGGCCGAGAAATCAGAGAAACAGAGAATCCACATGGATGTGTGGAAATTATCCACGCCCGTGTGGAAATTCCGCACGGCCACGTGTAGCGTCCACGCCCGTGGAGTTGCCTGATTCCAGCCCTATTTAAAGCCGATTAAGTCCCGATTATGGTATTCCTTTCTCCATCTTTTCCCCAACTTGAGAGAGGGCTTCGGCTAGGGTTTTGAGGGGTATTGGCCAAGGTTTTGGAGAGGTTCTACGGCTTTGACATCGTTATTCTTGAGGAAGAAGGTTGGTAGGGGAGCTTCCGTCGAGGCGTATCCTATACCGGACGAGCGAATCCTTGGACGACGAGTAGAGGACTCTCCGCAAGACCATCGACACGATCATCGAGGGTGTTTCTTTATGGATTCATTGCTTTTACATTTAATTTCTTTGATTGTACTTAGCTCCATGGAGAGCTAAACCCCTAGTGGGTACTTGCGTGATTGTGAACCCTAGGGCCTAGGATGTATTCGTTTCTTTGAACTTCTTTATTATGCTTTTAATAAATTGATGTTTATTGTGAGTTCTAACCTTGAATGCTTGATTGTATGAACATTTCCCCTAGAGTGACACTAGGGTTGAGAGTTCTTGTTGGTAACCTTGTGAGTGAGTGACACACCACGAGCGTTAGACAAAGCTAGGTTGGAGAGGGTTGAGAGGGTGAGTCGAGAGGTACAGGAGCGTCCCCTTTCCCCTCCGACGTGATAGGTTCTACCTCCGCTCCTTGAGTTCTTTGTGGCCATAATAGAGTGAATGGTCTAAGGGATGAACCTCCGCTGGGGCCTAGTTGTGCGTGCAATGGAGTGAAGCGTTGAGGGGATCTTAGTATCTAGGGCTTAATTGTCGCTAGGGAGCTTCCGCCTAGACCAAAGGGTTAGGTCTATAATTAGGAAGCGATTTATCACTTTGAATCCCTAGAGCACATTGCAACTTTATTCGAGTGCGAGGTTGAGAGGTTATTTAATCTCTCCTCCAGGACATGAATAGAGTTAGGCATAGTTGACCTTAGATTTGGGACTATGTATGTAAGGATCTCCACGACTCACCATTGCATTGATTAGGAAGCATAATAGAGAGTTCTTGCACTTGAAACGATTTTTCCTAGGTGAAGCATCATCCGAGTACCCCATCTTTATCGATTGCCTTGCCTCCTCCTTTCTTTTGCTCTCTTACTTATTGCTTTTAATTGTTGAGAATTGAATCATTATCACACTTATCATTGTTGATACTCCACATAGGTAAGAATCGAATTAAGTGTTTTTACTCCCTAGTCCCTGTGGATTCGACCCGGCTCACTCGGGATTATTACTTCGACAAACCCGTGCACTTGCGGGATATACGCAAGGGGACCTTGTCACCCACTTCCTATCGATTGCCTTTCCTCTCACTTTATTGTGACTCTCTTTCTTATTTCTTTTAGTTCTTTTCATAACGATTTTATTCACACTACCATTGATTCATTTTCAACATAGTTAAATAGAAATTGTTGTGTTTCTATTCACTATTCCCTATGGATACGATACCCACTCACCTGGGATTTATTACTTCGACAAACCCGTGCACTCGCGGGTCACACGCAAGGGGCGTTGTCATAAGCCTGTTGAGAGGATATAAAGAGTTGAAAGATCCTTACCCATTAAGATGGAGACCCTCCGAGCCATGGGTATAGTGTAAAGGAGACAGACATTTCAAGAAGTCTTCTCCACTCACGTCAAGACATTAGATTCAAAATCATGAAAGAACAAGATGAGAAATGCTTAGAGTTAGAGTCCTACTCTCACTCACTTCCTTAGGGACAGTTAGCACCAATACCATTGTGTCCACTTGAAGACCTAATCATTATCAATTGGCCTAAGCATTGATATAATGGTTTAGATGAACCGTCGATGAGATTAGAGAGGGGTAGCATAACCTACGTCAAGGTGTATCTACTCAGCTTTCATACATGGAAGCATTTCTACCTTGCATCATAACATGTTGCAAAGTTCCGCCATCTCTAACTCATCGATCCTTTCGATTACCTCCAGTGCTATCACTACCACCACTTGACAATCCTCTGATCACACCCATCTTACCACAGAAGTTGGATGAGCAAAAGTCTTGATTCTCATCATCATCATCATCATCACCGCATATTATTTATATTTTCTTTTTGGTTTTGTTATATTCGAGTCATTGTATTTTGTTCTTACTTTGTTTTGATGTTCTATACTTTGAGCTTTTTTAGTACTTTTATATATCCAATAATTATTTTTATTTTTCATTTTTATTGTGCTATTTTGAATTCCTTGATTTCTTGACAAGATGACAAAGAAAGCATAATTGGGATAGATTTTATGACAAGGAAAGATTTATAATGGCACATATTTTTCAGGATAGTACTAGTTTCATCATGCATTCACTTTACTTTGCATATACTTGTTTGTGTTACGCCCTAACCATGGGCTTGGCACGTGACAATCACTGCGACAACTCAAGGAGGGATGCTCGTGCCATTCAGTCATTGAGTCACCTCAACGCTAACAAAACCCTAAATTTTCATAATCCTAAATAAAAATTCACAAGTAGGATTATATAATACTATGGAGTACAAATATACACAAAGGAAGCTACACACTCAGCAATAGAGTAAAAGAAATTCAAAAGTTAAATAAGACATTGGACAACCATGATGACCTATAAAGTAGAACATACAATAAAAATACTAATTTTCAAAACCTAACAGTACCAGTGGATCCATGAATGTTATACAATACAAACATGCCCAGAGATACAAATATACAAGACTGTAGAAAAAGAAAGATGAACAATACGAGCCATGCCCAACACTCCACCACGCTGCACAGCCTCTAAAATCTGAAATCTAAAAAGGGGGAGAGAGGCTAAGCAACCTGGGTTACTCAGTGAATAAGTTAGTACAACTCTAAAAGAATATACCGAAATAATCGATATAAATTGCCAAAATAAACTTTTACGAATAATACACACAAATTAGAACATAATAACTTATAACAGTAATCACAGATGCAATAAAACTAAATATAGCATAAAAGGATCCTTTTCTTCAAATAGGGTTTCAACAAACAATTTCTCAAAATACAAGACACGGGTTTTAAAACATAAAACAAGTTGAACATATATAATACAAGTTTCAAAATCTATAAAACATAATACTCATCGTCAAACAAAATTTATGAGAGACTGCCCCCCTAAGAGCAATAGCTGGGTTTCGCCCTCTCATCAAACTCTAAAATAACAATCCAAAAGATAATCTTGTGAGAGACTATCCTCCTATAGGGGACAGTTGGGTTACACTCCCTCATCATAATCTAATATAACAATCCAAAAGATATAGTCTTGTGAGAGATTGCCCTCCTATGAGTGATAGCTGGGCTACGCCTCCTTATCACAATCTAATATAACAATCCAAAAGATATACAAGAGATTACCTTTCAAAAGCTCATTTACATGCAAAACATAATTTTCTCAAGTTAGAAATTTGCATCTCGATCAAATGAGAAATTGTCTAGTAATCTCTCTAAACTCTAGCCCTGGTCGCGACTAGGTTTAGAGCCATCAAGGTTCTCATGCCCTTGACATTAACCAATTGGTTCGTCATGTGGTGACTCAGGCTTCCCGATGAATATCCAATTAGGGCTCTACACTCTCACCTGAACTGGACTAGAAAGATCAGCCGGTCTTCCACTCCACCTCAATAGGCTGGTCGCAAAGACCACCTACTGTAGTAGGACGTCACCAACTAAACTGATAAATATTCAATCATGGCTATACACTCCCACCTGAACTGGTCTAATAACTCAGCCGAAATTCCATGCCACCTCAATAGGCTGGCCAGGAGCCCGCTTATTGCAGCAGGGTGTCACCATCAAAATAATACAATACATGCATATATAGCTCATCACAAAGTCCATAACCAAGACAACATTTAAATCTCAAGAATAAATGCCACCTTAACATATAGAATTGTTATAAGCATATGTGCAATAACAAAGCCTCATAAATTGATTCAATTCAAAATATAGATATAATCATAAAACACATTCAGTTATACATTAAGAGTTTCCTTTATGTCTCAATAGCAACATAATTTTCCTCCAAACCATCAAACATAGATTCAATATGATAAAACCTGTGAAAAAGCTTTCAAATAGAGTCATAGGTGCATCAATAATATATTTCACATAAATTATATCACAGGGTCCTTGTCCAAGACAAAGTTTCACATGTTGGTAATAAACATCAATTCTATATAAACCAATGTAAAAAATGTAATATATGTATAAAGTTTCATAACTCATCTCAAACCCGATATACCAGAATAGCTATAATTATTTTCATCAACATCAAGAGTTTTGTTTACAAAATAGAAGGCATAGAAACTATTTTTAAGCCGATTCAATCATCAGTTTAGATTACTTTTAAATCAAACTATAAGGATATATATAGATAATATTCTTCTAGAAATGTGCAATCACATAACCCATTCACAATTTTGGGGATTTCAAATTCCTGGATGTTTTAATCCTCTGCCGGTTCCCAACCTCGAGGCAAGCATTCATCTCCTAGCCAAAGTGCACACACACAAGTAATAACCAAAAATAAACAAAGCGCACCAACAAAAGAAAAGCAATCCTAGGTCACAATAACTTGCAACCCTCAAATGACCCTAGGGTTAGACTAAAACTGGCTTCTCAGGCTACCAATGCATTTCTAATGGTCTAAGATTCCCTCTAAACCAAAGAAGGTAAAGAAAATAATTAAAATTCATTTGTGCTACAGTTTTACTATAGTAAACCCGCCATAACAAATGGTTTTCTCACAATTTTACAACATTAAACATTGAAATTTCTTTACAAACATCCACCACAATGAACCACAAGATCAATGGCTTCAATTGAAACCGATAATGATCCACAATCAAGCTCTAAATCTAGGATTTGTAAAGAATTCAAAAATGATGAATTACGAGTAAAATACACAATAAAATTTGGATTAAAACTCTAGGATACTCACAAGCAAGGGAGGAAGAGCTTTCTAGCTTTGGTTAGCTAGAATCATTCGCCAGAGAGGTTTTTCTAAAAAAAAGTCTCCACCCAAAAGAGAAGAAACAAATAGAAGAAGAAAGAAGAAAGTAATGAAAACTCGGCTACTACGGTACCATGTGCTATAGTGCCGAATAAAATCCACGTTGCTAGGCTGAAAGAGCTACAACAATTAGCTAGTTATAACTACAATACATGTTGATTATAATTGTTTGACTGTATGTTATATTCTATGAAAGGGGATATAAGGATTCATTGTTTGAAATTTTATTTCTAATGTAGACTAATAGGGGGTTAACCCAAGCAAACGCGCCGATCAAGTAGTAAAGTATGCACAAAGGCAGCGTATCAATCCACAAGGAAATCAAGAGTACTAGTACTAATCCTAATTCTGAAAACTAGCCTAACCAAAAGTTGTGATGTGTGCAAACAAAATAAGAAGAAAGCAAATAAAAAGCAAGAATAGAAAAATGAAATTGGTCTAGAATCAAGGGGAAATGGGATACTCGGGTGTAGAATCCTTCTAGGGTTTGATAAGTCTAGGAAAACGGTTGTATAAGTCTAGCAATCCTATTTGAACTTAGAAAAATCCTAAAATATACTAGACCCCTCTTGTAAGCATGTATAGTAACAAATCCAATACAGTGCTGATACAGACACCCCACGACTGCATTGCACCATATGAAATCTCAATGTGAATTAACAAAAATTCTAAAAGTAGACAAACCTTCTTGCAAAGAGATTACCCCTAATCCTATAGAGAATAGAAATGTTATTTCTCCTAAAATCTATTCCCTTTGATTACATAGAGTATGGAATTACTTGTCAATTCACTTAGGAGGATTGTGGGAGGAAAACTATCAACTCCAAAGTACCCCATTGCTATGCTTACTCACAATCCCCTCCAATTGCAGCATGCCTATGCTAAGTGCGTCTTTCAACTCGTCACAAAGCACATCATACAAGAAACTAGGGCTTTCGCCTCATTAGCATTCAAGACATTGAAAAAATGCAATTGGATTCAAATAATATGGATTGCAATTAAGGAACAATTAAAGGATACAGATCCACAAACAATGTCAAAATAAATCAAACCCTACAATTTATCCACACCTAAGAATCTACAAAATTAGCTCGATCTCTATTAAAAGAGAGTAGTCATCCAAATAACAAGACACAATAAGAAACCAAGAAGATATGAAAACCCCTTCTCAATTGGACTGAGAGGTGATTACCGCAGAATGCCCAAGGACCTTCCACAAACTCCGCCAAGACAACCCTTGACAGCTCCAATCTCTCTAATCCAATCTAGGTGGGCTGATTCTCCCTTTTGATTCACCTCCTAAGTGCTGGAGATATATCCTTTTTCTTTTCCCAAGACATACCATTCAA
The DNA here is from genome assembly GCF_009730915.1 of Dioscorea cayenensis subsp. rotundata. NCBI lineage: Eukaryota > Viridiplantae > Streptophyta > Magnoliopsida > Dioscoreales > Dioscoreaceae > Dioscorea > Dioscorea cayenensis. Next base: position 23,195,404 of record NC_052479.1, on the reverse strand, counting down.
TAGAACAAAAAGATATCCTTGAAATGCTCATAAAAAATATTTATACCTAGCCACTTACGGGCTGCTTACAGGAGTAAGAATGTCGTCGTAAAGAGCTGATAAGTGCTTGTGCGATATGAATGCGAAAGCATTCATTCCTTATGTTGAGCATTACTTTTCTCAGGTTTTTACACTAATATGTGTGTTTTTATGTTACTTTTATGCAGGTAGGGTTGTTAGGCCGAGTATGAAGGAAATAGGCCAATGTGGATCATAATGCACCTATTTTGGAGGAGATCTTGCTAAGGTTCAAACGCGAAGACATAGGTCAGGTGTGAGATGCTAGAGTGTGTGCCAACCTCCGCGTATTCGAGTGAGCACATTCATTTGGAGGGGCACAAAGGCAGTCACACTGGAGCATTCCGACTTATGCATATAAGAACAAGAGATCCACCAACATGTACATCATTGAAGAAGCAAGTGATTCACGATGTAAACGTGTGTCCGTTTTCGTTACCCAATAAAAGTATGGAATTCGGGAGTATTTCCGGCAGAGTATTGTAGCAGGTTACTGTAACGAGTACTGTAGCAGCACTGTTCACAGCCGGCCGAGAAATCAGAGAAACAAAGAATCCACACGGGCGTGTGGAAATTATCCACGCCCGTGTGGAAATTCCACAGGGGCGTATGACATCATACACGCCCGTGTAGTCACCCGATTCCAGCCCTATTTAAAGCCGATTTCAGCCCCGATTTCATTATTCTTTTCTCCATCTTTTCCCCAACCGGTGAGAGGATTTTGGCTAGGGTTTCAAGGGGTATTGGCCAAGGTTTTGGAGAGGTTCTACAGCTCTGACATCATGATTCCATTAGGAAGAAGGTTGGTAGGGGAGCTTCGATCGAGGCGTATCCTATACCGGACGAAGGAATCCTTGGGCGACGAGTAGAGGACTTTCCTTAAGACCATCGACACGACCATCGAGGGGGTTTCTTTATGGATTCATTGCTTTTACATTCAATTTCTTTGATTGTACTTAGCTCCATGGAGAGCTAAACCCCTAGTGGGTACTTGGGTGATTGTGAACCCTAGGATGTACTCGTTTAATTGAACTTCTTTATTATGTTTTTAATAAATTGATGTTTATTGTGAGTTCCAACCTTGAATGCTTGATTGTATGAACATTTCCCCTAGAGTGACACTAGGGTTGAGAGTTCTTGTTAGTAACCTTGTGAGTGAGTGACACACCACGAGCGTTAGACAAAAGCTAGGTTGGAGAGGGTTGAGAGGGTGAGTCGAGAGGTGCAGAGCGTCCCCTTTCCCCTCCGACGTGATAGATTCTACCTCCGTTCCTTGAGTTCTTTGCGGCCATAATAGAGTGAATGGTCTAAGGGATGAACCTCCACTGGGGCCTAGTTGCGCGTGCAATGGAGTGAAGCGTTGAGGGGATCTTAGTATCTAGGGCTTAATTGTGGCTAGGGAACGTCCGCTTGGACCAAAGGGTTAGGTCTACAATTAGGAAGCGATTTATCACTTGGAATCCCTAGAGCCCATTGCAACTTTATTCGAGTGCAAGGTTGAGAGGTTATTTAATCTCTCCTCCGGGACATGAGTAGAGTTAGCCATAGTTGACCATAGATTTGGGACTATGTATGTAAGGATTTTCACGACTCACTATTGCATTAATTAGGAAGCATAATAGAGAGAGTTCTTGCACTTGAAACGATTTTCCTAGGTGAAGCATCATCCGAGTACCACATCTTTATCGAGTGCCTTACCCTCTTCTTTATTCTTGCTCTCTCACTTGTTTCTTTTATTATTGAGAATTGAATCAATTTCACACCAATCACTATTGATATTTCACATAGCTAAGAACCAAATTAAGTATTTTCATTCCCTACTCCCTGTGGATTCGACCCCGCTCACCCGGGATTATTACTTCGACAAACCCGTGCACTTGCGGGATATATGCAAGGGGTACTTGTCAAGTTTGTGGCGCCGTTGCCGGGAAGCTAGGCGTTTAGAGATACTTTGCACTTTGTTTTCTTAGCTATTTCACTACACATTCTATTTCATATCTTCTTATTCCATCATTGCTCTAATCTTTCCGTATTTCTTTTTGCTGCAGAAAATGATTAACATGTTTGAATCATTTGACACTATCATGAGAATGGTCGAACACGTAGAGCAGAAAGTTCATACAGTAGCGTGGAATGATACATCGTGTTATTCCTATCATGGACAATGTACAACTCAACAGCCCTTGGAAGAGTCGGTTGAAGAGTACATCACCAGGATTCAAGGGCAAGGTTGCGAGTTAGATAGTGTGATAAGCAGTTTGAGGAATCCACGTCAGTGTCAATGAATAACCAATTTGATGACAGTATAGAAAGAATCCTTGCTAGGTTTGAGTCTTCTTATCAAGATCAGAGGCAAGAACTCTTTTCAGTTAGTGTTACTATCTCAAATTTGGAATTCTGTGGAATGGACAAGTTGACATCCGTTGCCGACTGTAAAGAAATAGATGTCCAGGCGGATAAGGAAGAAAGTAAATGTGAACATGAGGCGAATGATTTCGAGGAGATTGATAAATTGAAGGAGGGTAGCTTGCGGCCATCAATTGTCGAACCACCAGAACTTGAGCTTAAAACTCTTCCAGTACATTTGGAATATGCATTTCTAAAGGAAGACTCTAAACTCCCCGTAATCGTGGCATCAAACTTATTTGCGGAGCAAAAGGATAAGCTTGTTAGCATGTTGAAAAAGCACAAATCGGCTATCGCATGGAAGATTTCCGACATTAAGGGTATAAACCCATCATTCTGCACTCATAAGATCCTAATGGAGGATGACTATAAATCTGTAATCCAACCTCAGCGAAGATTGAACCCGAATATGAAGGAGGTTGTTAAGGCGGAGGTAATAAAACTTTTGGATGCAGGGATCATCTACCCCATATCCGACAGCAAGTGGGTGAGTCCGACCCAAGTTGTCCCGAAGAAAGAAAGAATAACAGTAGTGAGGAATGAGAAGAATGAGTTAATCCCCACGAGGACAGTGACTGGTTGGCGAGTCTGCATTGATTATAGAAGACTAAATGATGTCACTCGGAAAGATCACTTCCCTTTGCCCTTCATTGACCAAATGTTGGAGAGATTAGCAGGACATCATTTCTATTGTTTCCTTGATGGCATGTCTGGATACTTTCAAATTCCGATAGCCCCAGAAGATCAGGAGAAAACCACATTTACTTGCCCTATTGGTACCTTTGCTTATAGAAGAATGCCTTTCGGGTTGTGTAACGCCCCTGCAACATTTCAGTGGTGCATGACGGCCATTTTTGACGATTTTCTCGAAGATATTATGGAAGTTTTCATGGATGCCTTTTCACTGTTCGGGGACTCTTTTGATGCTTGCTTAAACAATTTGGAAAGAGTATTAGTGAGATGTGAAGAGACGAATCTCATCCTTAACTGGGAGAAGTGTCACTTTATGGTGCAAGAAGTCATCGTTCTTGGACATGAGATTTCTCAGGCAGGTATGGAGGTGGATAAGGCAATGATTGAGATAATTGACACACTTCCACCACCTACGAATGTAAAAGGGATCCGCAGTTTCTTGGGTCATGCAGGTTTTTACAGAAGGTTTATTAAGGACTTTTCGAAAATCTCTCAACTGTTTACCAAACTTCTGGAAAAGGATACCCCTTTTTACTTCGGGAATGACTGTTTGAATGCATTCAATGTATTGAAAGAGAAGTTAGTGCAAGCACCAATCCTAACAACACCGAAGTGGGATGAGCCATTCGAAGTCATGTGTGATGCGAGTGATTATGCAGTGGGAGCGATTTTAGGGCAGAGAAGAAATAAGCAATTTCAACCGATTTATTATGCTAGCAAGACCCTCACAAGTGCACAAGAGAATTACACCACTACCGAAAAGGAATTATTAGCAGTAGTGTATGCTTGTGATAAATTCAGACCATATCTAATCCTATCTAATGTCACCGTGTTCACAGATCATTCTGCACTCCGTTATCTCATGAACAAGGCAGATGCGAAGCCGAGATTGATTCGGTAGATATTGTTATTGCAAGAATTCGATATGGAAATCAAAGATAAAAAGGGGACAGAGAATGTGGTTGCCGATCATTTATCGAGATTAGAAGGTAGTGAGGGGCAAGAACCGGCAAGCAAGGAAGTTAATGATTTCTTCCCCGAAGAACACTTGTATGTAATACGGGAATCAGAATCGGAAGATACCCCCTGGTTTGCGGATTTTGCAAATTATCTGTCAGGAAAGGTATTGAAGCAGGGCTTAAGCTTTCAACATAAGAAGAAATTTTTCAGTGATCTAAAGAATTTCTTCTGGGAAGATCCGTACCTGTTCCATATTTGCGCAGATCAGGTGGTGCGAAGGTGTGTTTCTAGGGGGGAAGGGTGGAACATCATTGCACATTGTCACTCAGGCCTAGTGGGGGGGCACTATGCGTCAAGTCGAACTCGAGAGAAGGTTCTAGTCACTGGGTTCTACTTGGCCGACTTTTATTCCAAGATGTTCATCAATTCGTTTTACGATGTGATAGTTGTCAAAGGGCTGGAAACTTATCACGAAGGGATGAGATGCCTCAAAATCCTATGTAATTTTGCGAGGTATTTGATGTATGGGGAATTGATTTCATGGGACCATTCCCAAAGTCCAATGGTAATCAATACATTTTGGTAGCAGTTGATTATGTTTCCAAGTGGGTGGAAGCCCAGGCTCTTCCAACTAATGATTCAAGAACTGTGGTAAAATTTCTTAAGAAGTTATTCGCTCGATTCGGAACTCCAAGAATTATCATTAGCGATCGGGGAACACACTTTTGTAACACGCAATTAGAGAAAGTGTTAAAGCGTTATGGAGTTCATCATCGCCTTGCGACACCTTACCATCCACAAACGAGTGGGCAAGTGGAGGTTACAAACAGAGAGCTCAAGAGAATCTTGACCAAAAACAGTGGATCAAGGTAAACAAGATTGGTCTGAAAGGTTGGACGACACGCTTTGGGCTCATAGAACAGACATACAAAAACACCAATAGGGACCACTCCTTATAATTTGGTGTATGGAAAAATCTTGCCATTTACCGGTGGAGTTAGAGCACAAAAGCATATTGGGCAATTAAATTGATGAATTTCGACTTGTGCAAATCTGGAGAGCAACGAATACTACATCTCAATGAGCTAGATGAATGGAGGATGAAGGCATATGAGAATGCAAGGATATATAAGGAAAGAATTCGGAAGTGGCATGACAAGCATATTAAAAATCCCAAAAAGACTTCAAAGTCGGTGATCAGGGTGCTACTATTCAATTCCCGCTCTATGTTTATTCCCGGGAAACTTAAATCAAGATGGTCCGCTCCAGTATACTAGTAAATCAAGTTTCACCTCATGGAGCCATTGAGATTAATCATTCGGAGAAGGGCACATTCAAGGTGAATGGACATAGGTCGAAACCATACCATGGCGGAGAGATTTGTAGTGATAATAGAGAAGTATTTTTCCTCCATGAACCCCAGTGAGGTAAGAAAGATACGTCAAGCTTAGTGACGTTAAACAAGCGCTTCATGGGAGGCAACCCAAGTGTTTACTGTTTTCGTACTTTTTAGTTTAGTTTGTTTGCATGAATAAATTGTTAAGTGTTGGTGTTTCAATTTTTGAGTGCTTGTGCTGTGATTCTATTGTGGGTTTTTAAAAGAATTCATTGTATGTTTTGTTGAGAATTGGCGAAGTTTGGTCGTTGAGTTCTATTTTGTGTTTTTATCTGGTATATCTTGCACAATAGGGCAAGCTCTGAGTGTGTAAACATGTTCAGACTAGTTCTGCAGAGCCTGCAGGTTTTTTCTAAGTCATCCGAGAAAAACACACGGGCGTGTGGAAATTCCACACGCCTGCGTGTGTACTCGTGAACTCTTCCGGAGAGGGGCACAGGGCGTGCGGCTGCCCCCGTGGGACGACCATGCGACTGGCGCACGCCCGTGGGTAATTTCCACATGGGCATGTGCCTTCCTGCAGAGTTGGGCAGATTTTCCCGAGAATACACAGGGGCGTGGACTCGCCCCTGTGGGTGACCTCGTGAACCACACACGGGCGTGGGTCATTTCCTCACGCCCGTGCGAATCTCTGCAGGTTGCTTTCTCCATGCCGAGAAAACACAGGGGCGTGCGGCTGCCCCCTGTGAGTTCGGCATGTGAATGTCCACGCCCGTGTGGAAATTCCGCACGGGCGTGTATAATTTTTCTCGGATATCCAGTAAGGCCACAGGGGCGTGCGTCCACCCCTGTGAATCCGTTATTTGCGAGCGCACGGGCCTGGACACTTCCGCACGCCCGTCTGGTTCCTCAGGATTTAAAGGACCATCCGCTCTCCTAATACAAGAGTCACACCCTTCTCCTCAAATAACCCTAAAACCAATCAAAGAGCATTTTTCTGACATTCTTGTCCCTTGCTACTGTCGTCTTCACGTCGATTGATAGAGCATTGTGTGGATTGTAGGAGTGTTTACGTGCAGTTCATTGGTAAGCCTTGATTTCCTCTCTTCTTCGATTTCGTTGGATTCTAACTGATTATCTGCGATTGAAATGGTTAATATGCATCGTTTTCTTGCTAAACTGATTATAACTTGTTTCTAAGATGATATGGAAGTGAAACAGAGAGGTGGCATGGAGATTGGCTCCAAGGGGCGTGCGGTTTCCAGGCCCCGTGGAAGCACACTGGCGTGCAGAATTTCCGCACGACTGTGTGTTCTCATCTTTTTCTGCAGTCTAAATAGAACTGATGGATTTTTCTTTTCTAATACATGCAAGCATGGCTACCAAATAAAAAAAACAGTTACTAAGCGGCCTCGAAAGCCTGCCCCTGAACCGAAAGTTATGGGATTCACACTACCGGCACATCAAGCTCGATTTGAGCGGTTAGAGAAGCTTAAGTTTGGTCAAACGCGAATCCCAGATATTGAGTTACTCAGGAAGGTATAACTAGCAGATGATATGGCTGACGAGGTCGAGAAATTATTATTGGTCGGTAATTGGCACAAGTTACTGAACATTCGTGACCCTATTATCCGCACACTTACTTTGGAGGTGCTTGCTTCATTTGAGTTTGACCGCTCTTATGCTCACTTTGATAGTGTTGACGCGATTCAGTTTAGAGCTTTTGGGTATCATCATAGTATGAGTGTCACTACGCTTTTCCACTAGACTTGGTCTATATGATGACGAATATACTCAGAAACCCGAGGAGTATGAGAACCTTCCAATTGACATGACGGGTTTATCTCCCATTAAGGCGTATTCATTATTGTGTGGAAAGGGGCGCTATGAACCGAGAGTGTCTAAGGCTTCATATTTATCTCGACCCTGAGTTACGGATATCTTCACGCCATCATAAGCGGTCGTCAAGAATGGGCGTGGTGATAGTACGGAGTCATCAACAAGCAAGAGCTTACGTACTTTGTACTCCATGGTTCGAACAAACCGGTCCATCCGGGGACACATTTTAGCAGAGTATTTGAAGAATCAAGGACAATATCCTCGATTGGGTGTCATTTTCTCAGGTCCATATATTACCAGACTCATTGTGGGAATGGGTTTGCGAGGCAAAATCAGCGGAACCGAGAAAGCGATAATACCAGCACCACTAGGGTTAAAGACCATGAGGCTCATGGGGTTGACCCGAAAATATTCAAATGGTGTCTATGTGCTGAACATACCATTCGAAGATGAAGCTGGGGCATCTCAGTCCGCCCCTGAGCTATAACAAACACCGATGGAGACCGAGACACCTCCCGTAGCAGTGGAACCACCCCCCGTGCGTACAGTTCCACCATCTCGAGCCCATGATCGTTTTGAAAGGCTCGAGAGTACTGTGGGAGTGAGTACGGACAGAGGTGGTCAAGCTCGAGCGAGATTGCTGAGATTAGGGCTACACAGGCCACTCAGTACACAGAGTTCATGGCGCGTTTCGACATATTACAGCAGATCCTAGAGCGAGACGTCGCCTCATCATTCGTCCCTGCACTGAGGACTCTCCAGTGCACCGCCAAGCATCTCCAAAGCACCTCCATCCCTCGACCCCAGCACCGAGAGGACCCACTATATGCTTCCACTTCCAGCAGTGACAGAACGGGAGCCCGAGAGCGACTTCGACACTTGACCTTTCTTTTACTTTCATGCATTTTACTTTTATCTTATTTTCTTGTTTTTAGACTTGTTCACTCGTAGGATTTTTCCTTCTGAGTTTATGTTATTTTGCATTATTGAGTTGTATTCATTGCTTCATCTTTTATACACTCGAGTTATTTTTGTTTTTCTTGAACTTCACTGAACCCCCTCGTGTATGCGTGCAGATGGTCTTGTCTTCTTGAAAATTGAGACTTAGTCATGGGCACGACCAAGGTGCTTTGGCACTGGCCGTGCGAGCTTCACAACCCGTTGGAACACTACTCCCAATGAATTAGCTTCATCAAACGCAACACTAGGATTCAGGGGAGTATTGTTTTGATTGCTTCTCCCACATCTATTTTTGAATGATATATTTTGAGTGAGCTTGCATGTGTACATTGAGGACAATGTACAACTTAAGTGTGGGGGCGAGTTTCATAATGCGCACATCTTTTCTATTGTTCTTGATTGATATATGCTCACATAGCCAATGGCGGTTCACCTTAGTTGCAATGTTTGTATTCTTAAGTCTAGGAGAATTGTTAACATTAAATGTTTTTCATGCTCTAGTTCTTGCTTGAATTTTTAGGAATTTTTGCCCGATTTACACTTAGTGCACTACTCACTGTTTGAACTCTATTGGAAACTCATGCTTGATGTTAAAGGGACTAGTTAGGTTTACTTCTTTTGAAAAAAAAACAAATGGAAAAATGAAAAGAAGGAACAAAATAGTTTTTTGTTTATTTGTATTTGTTGGGTGGAAAGAGTTACCACCTATGAAGTATGAAGCTACTCTCACAAGTCGGATACTAGTTATGCCCTAATGAGAGAAAGAGCTATCTCATAGGATAAGTGAAAGCTACCACCCGGGTAGAAAGAGCTACCACCTCGAAAGTGTGAAAGCCACCTTAGCGGCCGCTTTGGAAAGGGCTACCTTAGAGGATGTGTGAAGCTACTAGCATCTTTTAAAATTTTAATCACTTGTGTAGATAAATAAGTCCCTTTCACTTAGAACTTTGAGGAGTATAACTTGGGGTGTTTTCAGTGAGTTCACACACTTACACGAAATTCGGGTTTGTTATCCTTTTTGATTCAAGTTTTTAGCTAGAGCATTGATTTTTCATATTTAGTGTTGAAATTTTCCTTACTTGTAGAATGCTATCTTTGTATACTTTGGTGAACCTAAGGCCAAGCACTTTCAACATTTTCTTCATTGATGCACAGAATGTTTAATGTTTGCTTGAGGAAAAGCAAAAGCTTAAGTGTGGGGGAGTTTCATAAGTGCTTGTGCGATATGAATGTGAAGCGTTCATTCCTTATGTTGAGCATTACTTTTCTCAGGTTTTTACACTAAGATGTGTGTTTTTATGTTACTTTTACGCAGGTAGGGTTGTGAGGCCGAGTATGAAGGAAATAGGCCAATGTGGATCATAATGCACATATTTTGGAGGAGATCTTGCTAAGGTTCAAACACGAAGACATAGGTCAGGTGTGAGATGCTAGAGTGTGTGCCAACCTCCTCGTATTCGAGTAAGCACATTCATTTGGAGGGGCACAAAGGCAGTCACACTGGAGCATTCCTACTTATGCATATAAGAACAAGAGATCCACCAACATGTACATCATTGAAGAAGCAAGTGATTCACGACGTAAACGTGTGTCCGTTTGCGTTACCCCAATGAAAGTATGGAATTCGGGAGTATTTCCGGCAGAGTATTGTAGCAGGGTAATGTAACGAGTACTGTAGCAGCACTGTTCACAGCCGGCCGAGAAATCAGAGAAACAAAGAATCCACACGGGAGTGTGGAAATTATCCATGCCCGTGTAGTCGCCCGATTCCAACCCTATTTAAAGCCGATTTCAGCCCCGATTTCATTATTCTTTTCTCCATCTTTTCCCCAACCGGTGATAGGGTTTCGGCTAGGGTTTCGAGTGGTATTGGCCAAGGTGTTGGAGAGGTTCTACAGCTCTGACATCGTGATTCCATTAGGAAGAAGGTTGGTAGGGGAGCTTCGATCGAGGCGTATCCTATACCGGACGAAGGAATCCTTGGACGACGAGTAGAGGACTTTCCTCAAGACCATCGACACGACCATCGAGGGGGTTTCTTTATGGATTCATTGCTTTTACATTCAATTTCTTTGATTGTACTTAGCTCCATGGAGAGCTAAACCCCTAGTGGGTACTTGGGTGATTGTGAACCCTAGGATGTACTCGTTTAATTGAACTTCTTTATTATGTTTTTAATAAATTGATGTTTATTGTGAGTTCCAACCTTGAATGCTTGATTGTATGAACATTTCCCCTAGAGTGACACTAGGGTTGAGAGTTCTTGTTGGTAACCTTGTGAGTGAGTGACACACCACGAGCGTTAGACAAAAAGCTAGGTTGGAGAGGGTTGAGAGGGGTGAGTCGAGAGTGCGAGGCGTCCCCTTTCCCCTCCGACGTGATAGATTCTACCTCCGTTCCTTGAGTTTTTTGCGGCCATAATAGAGTGAATGGTCTAAGGGATGAACCTCCGCTGGGGCCTAGTTGCGCGTGCAATGGAGTGAAGCGTTGAGGGGATCTTAGTATCTAGGGCTTAATTGTGGCTAGGGGACCTTCCACTGTACTCAAAGGGTTAGGTCTACAATTAGGAAGTAATTTATCACTTGGAATCCCTAGAGCCCATTGCAACTTTATTCGAGTGCGAGGTTGAGAGGTTATTTAATCTCTCCTCCGGGACATGAGTAGAGTTAGGCATAGTTGACCTTAGATTTGGCACTATGTATGTAAGGATTTTCACGACTCACTATTGCATTGATTAGGAAGCATAATAGAGAGAGTTCTTGCACTTGAAACGATTTTCCTAGGTGAAGCATCATCCGAGTACCACATCTTTATCGAGTGCCTTACCCTCTTTTTATTCTTGCTCTCTCACTTGTTTCTTTTATTATTGAGAATTGAATCAATTTCACACCAATCACTATTGATATTTCACATAGCTAAGAACCAAATTAAGTATTTTCATTCCCTACTCCCTGTGGATTCGACCCCGCTCACCCGGGATTATTACTTCGACAAACCCGTGCACTTACGGGATATAAGAAAGGGGTACTTGTCAAGAGCCGAGGATGATGGATTATGAGTTTTACGGGATCACTTACAGCCGTAAGTCCCATCCATAAGGTCTTCAGTTTGGTGTTATAGTCCAGCTTATGGTCGTAAGCGCTAGACCATAAGCTTCTTTAGATAGCCCTAGCGACCACCCTTACGAGCGTATGTTCTCCTCGTAAACTCCTATAGAAAGCCCTTACAATCTAACTTACAAACATAAGCCCTACCCATAAGTCCCTCTGTTTGACCTTATGCTCCTCCTTGTGGGCATAAGCACGCCTGCAAGGCCCTCAAGAAGAGGCTTACAGCCATAAGCACTGATAAACGCCTAAATGTATGTATTTTATATGTATTAATCGTGTATTATTTGTGAACATGTTAATGAATTGATCCCCGTTTTATGTCTAAATTGGTTATTTCGGTGTTGCAGGTCTTAAATGAGTCAAACGATGCTCAAAAATGTAAATCGGATGAATTCGACATCAAAACGGCAATTTTGGGGGTCCCAGACTCAGAAGCGAATCGTAGCAGGTCATTGTTCTTGCTCGCGGGCATTTTCATTTGGGAGTTTCATGGGCTCCATGCGCCCGCATGGATGCCCGTGAGGTTTGCTGGAAATTCTCAAGGCTCGGTACTGTAGCAAAAACACTGTAGCATAAATACTGTAGTAAATTACTGTAGCTGAGTACTGTAGTACCGACATGTTTTCTGGGAATTTGGCTGTGAGCTTCACGGGCTCCATGCGCCCGCATGGAGCCCGCATGGACTGACGGGATTTAAATAGAACATGATTTTCTAGGGCAAAGGGAGAGTTTTTTGGGGGAGTTTTTCTCTTGGGCCTCTAGGGCCGCCGCCCCACTCTTCCCACCGGCGATCTACTGCGCAAGGCTTCACCAAGAGGGAGACAAACTTTGAAGGAGAAGATAGGGAGAAGATCCTAGTCATCAAAAAGTATCATTTGAGGAGAGATCTCTTCAAATCTTCAAGATCTTCACCATCTAAGGATCTAAAGCTAGAGGGAGTAGTTCTTACTTCTTCTTCTTTATTTGTTCCTTGGATTTTGTATGAGTGGTCCTCTTTCATGAGGCACTAACTTATTTGTGATTTGGATATGATGAACTCTAGGGTTGATTGTTTGTAATTTGGATGATCATCTTTATCTATGTATTGTTGGATGTTGTATTTCTTTTATGGAAACTTGTAGTTTGTGGTTCAAGTCTTGTGTACTTTGATGTGTTGATTTGCATGAGAACTCTAGATTTCAACTTCTAGGTTGTACTTTGTTGCGTGACCATCGCCCTTGTACTAGACACACTTGGCTTGAAGGGATCCATGTACAAATACACCGTGACCATCGGGTATTTTGTACCCTCCAAAGAATTAGGGGTTGGACCTAGTTTGAGTATCGACTCACGATTAGAGATTTCCCGAGTGTAATGCAATCATACGAGGATTTGGGCGAAAGCGATTCTGACCCAATACTTGTATGGGATTAGGGTTCAATTGCCGTGACCATCGGGTTGAGCTAATTTGGGATTCTCTTGGCCCAACTACCATCTCGCATTTCATCCTAAATTCAGGACCTAATGACAACCCTAGGGGGATTCGTTGTCCAAATCACTCCCTTTAACTGCTTTGATTCTCCCTTGAGTTCGTATTGTGTGTAGTAGTACCGCGGATTTCATTGTAGTTAATTCTTTCTCTTTTTATAATTACTATTCATCTTTCGAGTGTTAGGCTAGGAAATAGACGAAAGGGAAGTAATAGTAGCTCCTTGGGCCCAGGGAATACGACCCTCTCGTGCTCGCACGAGAGGTATTACTTGACGACTCCGTGCACTTGCGGATCTCTCATCAAGTTTTTGGCGCTGTTGCCGGGGACACAAGGAATACTAGGAAAACCTGTAGTCTATTGCTCTAGTCATTTATCTTTGTTGTTGTAAATATCTATCTTTGTAAATATTTATTTTTGTTTCTTTTATCTTTTCTTTGATAGCTTACTATTGTTAGTTTTATTCTTTTTATTACACGGGGCCATGGACTTCAAGAAAAAAATTATTGGCGGCCAAAAATGTATGCGCTTGAAAAATGAGATGGAAGAATTAAGTGCCATGAGAGCACACCAAGCGATCCGGCCATGGATTTTCAAGAAAGATTATTGGCCGCTAAAATGTATGCACTTGAAAAAGCAAATGGAAGAATTGGATGCCAAGAGAGCAAGCTATAGCAATCGAGTACACTCGATGTTTATAATCCATATTGGGGAGGACACCCGCATTCTTCGACACATCATCATACTCAACAATGGGAGTACCCTCACCGTGGATTGCTACAAGAACCCTCCCTCAAGATTCGTGGCATTATCATCCTCCAGCTCGTTCATACTAAGCCACTTAATGAATGGGGATTCAATACGCAAGATGTGTTCGCAAGATTCATGATGCAAACTGATGCTGAATTTAAAGCCATGAATACTACAATTTCTAATGTCGGATTATCTTTTGAAGATTTGGTGAACAAGATAGGAGAGTCTTCCAAAGAATTGAGCAAATTGCCACCATCTATTGAAGCCCTATCTGAGAATGGCACAAGGAATAAAGAGGATAATAGTAAAATTGAGGGGGAAACCAATATTGAGGTGTTGGAGGTTGAAGAAGCAAATGATGTATCATTAATACCTTTTGAGCAAATGATAGAAGTTCCACCTCAATGGGGAATTGAAGAAGAAAAGGGGGAGGATGACATCATGGCCATAGAAACATGTGAGGAAGTAGAAGAAACTCCATCGACCACATTTGAAGATACTACTTGCCTCAACATTGATTTTTCCATCTACCCATCAATTTTAGTCAAGTGCAAAAACAAAATTCCGGGAATTGTATTCGAAGATGTGGGTACTAAGCTAAGATCATCGTTGAACCCACCAATGCCAGTGCTTGGACAATTCCCAACCAAAGATTTTTTTTCCTTGGCGGCCCAAGCAAACTTTTATGGGCCATTGAAGTTTATCAAACCATGGTTGAGAAAAAAATTGTGGATAGGATGTTGAAGCCCCTCAATTAATCCACCTATGCAAGGCTTGACAATTTCTCAAACCAAACTTGTTCCCTTGGAGACCCAAACAATGGTTATGGGTAGTTCAAGGCAATTTGACAATGGTCGAGGAAGAAAAATTCGGGTAGGAGGTTGAAGCCATCCAAGGACCCGCCCATGCCAAGCTTGAACAATTCTCGACTCGAACCTTTTTTTCCATGGAAGCCCAAGCAACTTTGTGGTGGCATACTGAAAGGAATTTTTGTCGGGACCAAAGAAGAAGCGGGGAGGAGGTTCAAAACCATCTAAGGATCCGCCCTAAGCTTAAATTGCACAACTCCCGCCCAAGCTTTTTTTCCTTGGAGGCCAAAAAGGTAACTTGTGCTTGGCCTTCAACTTGACACCATCCCGAAGGTACAATTTATTTTTTTCTTGGTAGTTCCTATGCCAATTCTAGCCGGGATGAATACACCGCCTTCAAGCCTCCCTAAGGTAAGATAAAGGTACGCCGAGCTAATGACGTTAAACAAGCGCTTCTTGGGAGGCAAACCCAAGTTTCAAATCCTTTTGTTTTTTTCCATTTTTTTCAGTATTCTAGTTTCTTGTTGAGTTTAATTAGTTGTGTTTATTGTTGTGTTATGTTCTGTATGTTTGTTTGTTTGAATGGTCCGTGCTTATCTTATATTTGTGAGTCTTATCTAGTGGATGAGCGTTGTTTGATTGTGTTTCAATGCATGTTTTCGTGTTGTAGATGTTGTAAACTAGTTTTGTTCTAAGTTACATGGGAGCCATGCCAAAATTTTATTTTTACAGGTCCATACGGGCTGTATACGGCCCGTATGGACCATTTTTTTTCTGCTTCCCTGAGGGCCTCACGGGTGCCATGCGCCTGTGAGGGCAGCCCGTGAGGCTTACAGCCCTCATGGGCTAGAGAAGGACAGAAATCCTCACGGGCTCCATGCGCCCGCATGGAGCCCGTATGGCTTGCGGGCTGAAATTTCCAGCCTTATGTAGCCACCTTTCTCTCCCTTGTTCTCACTCGCTTTTTTTCATCCGCTTTTCTTTCATTCTTTTCACCATTTTTTTCTTCATTTTTTTCTTCCTCTTCACTCCTCTCCTACCTCTTCCAACTTAGATCTTGTAGATTAATTGAAGTTTTACCATCTATTTCACCGATCTTCATCGATTCAAGCTTTGAAGCCCAAGTTTTTTTGTTGTGGAGCAACCTTGCCTCTTCTTCTTGATTGTGCATGCATATCTTACTTTTAAACCATGAGGAATGTTGTATGGTTGTTTGATCCTTAATTTATTTAAATTTTTTTATCCATGGTTTGTAAATTTTTGGGCTTCAAAAATCTGGGGAAATTCTTGCCAAATTTCAACTCGTACTACAAGAACTTTTTGAATGTTGCTTATCTTGAATTTGTTTGACACTTGTAGCATCCTTGAAACCCCCTAGAAACACTTGCACTAGAGAGATTTAGACATCATGATCTTAATTGAACAAAGAACTTGCATGGACTTTTGTTTTCATAGCTTTTTAGAGTTTTTGTTTGTGTGTGCTCCCTACATATTCCTTGGTGAGATGAACTATTCTTTTTTTTGACATGTGCAGGACTATCAGGATATGAGCTTCATTCTCACCATCCCTTCAAGAATTCATTCTACCCCTTTGTTCATGCATGCATTGCACAATCTTCATTAAACAAATGGGGCGTCTCTTTACCCTTCCCTTTTCATGCTTTATTTAATTATTATGAATTCTACACCATGTTCTACTGATTAGTGTACATTGAGGGCAATGTACGATTCTAGGTGTGGGGATGGGTTATTTGCATGCTTACTTCACCAAAGTGATAGCTATGATTTATTGTTAGGAACCTCCCCGGCTTGAATGAATGATAATAATGAGTTGTAAGGTTATTTGTGCTATAAGGAAGTCATGTTTTTTTCTTTCTAGTGCTTTCTTCATAGCTTTGACACGTTGTTTCTACCTTGTCTACCCCCGCTAACCCATCGCTTTGATTTAAAGTGTTAGAATGGTAAATTCATCCCTCAATGGTCTTTTTACGAGCTTTTTGGTTCTTTTTGTTCATTTTGCTTTATCCCTAAGTGAAGTTTTTGCATGAAGGTGCTCAGAGACATGTATATATTTGTTATCTTAGAAAAACAAAAACAAAAAGAGAGAAAAATTTGAAAAATGAAAAATGAGTCTATGTCAGTATTCCTCTGCTAATTTGGCATGAATGCGTCTATGTAGACTGTAATCAAGTAGGTTGGGTGGCTCTTGTGCCTAATCAGCATGTGCATCCTTCTGAAAGATTATAAAATATTTTGCACAGTCTACGTTAGGCGGACTCGAAAAAAAAAATGAAATGAAAAAAAAAAAAAGAGAAATATTTGTTCTCCTGGACTCAATCATGCATTCACTGAGATATTAAAGTGTTGAATGTGGACCGAAGGAACTCTTGACCTACTATTGAGGGTGTCTTTAACATTTCTAACACCGGTAGTCATTGAACGTGGTGTGAATGGGGAGAGCGAGGGATGAAGCATACACACACTCACGGGGAAAGCACTCTAAAGGAATCATGACTATCTCTACTGAGTCGGTTATTGTACAACTCATTTTCTTGAACTCATTTCAACTGTGCCTGTGGGGTTCTTCACTATTTGAGCTTGAGGTCGTACATTTAGCCGTTTATCATTTTGCCCTTATTCTTTCATGTGTGTTTGCTTGGGGACAAGCAAACGCTTAGGTGTGGGGATATTTGATAAACGCCTAAATGTATGTATTTTATATGTATTAATCGTGTATTATTTGTGAACATGTTAATGAATTGATGCCCGTTTTATGTCTAAATTGGTTATTTCGGTGTTGCAGGTCTTAAATGAGTCAAACGATGCTCAAAAATGTAAATCGGATGAATTCGACATCAAAAACGGCATTTTTGGGGTCCCGACGAGCGATCAGAGCGGAATCGTAGAGGTGTCATTGTTCTTGCCGCGGGCATTTGGTCGGGAGTTTCACGGGCTCCATGCGCCCGCATGGATGCCCGTGAGGTTTGCCGGAAATTCTCAAGGCTCGTGAATGTAGCAAAAAAACACCGTAGCATAAATACCGTAGTAAATTATCAGAGCTGAGTAATCGTAGCACCGACATGTTTTCTCGGGCATTTGGTCAGTGAGCTTTCACGGGCTCCATGCGCCCGCATGGAGCCCGCATGGACCGACGGGATTTAAATAGAACATGATTTTCTAGGGCAAAGGGAGAGTTTTTTTGAGGGAGTTTTTTTTCTCTTGGGCCTCTAGGGCCGCCCCACTCTTCCCACCGGGCGATCTATCGCGCAAGGCTTCACCAAGAGGGAGACAAACTTTGAAGGAGAAGATAGGGAGAAGATCCTAGTCATCAAAAAGTATCATTTGAGGAGAGATCTCTTCAAATCTTCAAGATCTTCACCATCTAAGGGGATCTAAAGCTAGAGGGAGTAGTTCTTACTTCTCTTCTTCTTTATTTGTTCCTTGATTTGTATGAGTGGTCCTCTTTCATGAGGCACTAACTTATTTGTGATTTGGATATGATGAACTCTAGGGTTGATTGTTTGTAATTTGGATGATCATCTTTATCGATGTATTGTTGGATGTTGTATTTCTTTTTATGGAAACTTGTAGTTTGTGGTTCAAGTCTTGTGTACTTTGATGTGTTGATTTGCATGAGAACTCAGATTTCAACTTCTAGGTTGTACTTTGGTTGCGTGACCATCGCCCTTGTACTAGACACACTTGGCTTGAAGGGATCCATGTACAAATACACCGTGACCATCGGGTATTTTGTACCCCTCCAAAGAATTAGGGTTGGACCTAGTTTGAGTATCGACCCCGATTAGAGATTTCCCGAGTGTAATGCAATCATACGAGGATTTGGGCGAAGCGATTCTGACCCAATACTTGTATGGGATTAGGGTTCAATTGCCGTGACCATCGGGTTGAGCTAATTTAGGATTCTCTTGGCCCAACTACCATCTCGCATTTCATCCCTAAATTCAGGACCTAATGACAACCCTAGGGGTGATTCGTTGTCCAAATCACTCCCTTTAACTGCTTGATTCTCCCTTGAGTTCAGTATATGTGTAGTAGTACCCCGGATTTCATTGTAGTTAATTCTTTCTCTTTTTATAATTACTATTCATCTTTCGGAGTGTTAGGCTAGGAAATAGACGAAAGGGAAGTAATAGTAGCTCCCTTGGGGCCCGGGGAATACGACCCTCTCGTGCTCGCACGAGAGGTATTACTTGACGACTCCGTGCACTTGCGGATCTCTTATCAAGCACGGTCGTAAGATGCCCATAAGTGAATCTATTAGGCTTGTTCTTCACTAAATGATGCCAAGAAAGCTCCATGTTCATTATTTTAGCCCTAGATTGCTTCTTCTTCTTCTTCTTCTTCTTCTTCTTCTTCTTCTTCTTCTCTCTCTCTCTCTCTCTCTCTCTCTCTCTCTCTCTCTCTCTTGTCTTTAAGCATTATCTAAAGCTTGAGAATACAAAATACACCATGTTTAACATTGAATTCCAAATATTACTCTAATACACGCCTAATGAGTGTACAAAATGACATTAAATGATGTATAGTTATACATTCATCATAGACCTATAAGGGGTTATCATCTCTTTTATTGTGAGTTTCTTAGTCTTTGGAGGATGACATGTGTTAAGTGGGTTCTTCTTAGACTTATGCTCACATTTAGCTTATCCCTAATTCCTATTCACAATTTTGTGCATTTAATCTCTCTCTTATATAGCTATTTGGATTCCTAGATAGGTTTATATTTAAATTGTCCCATTTCGCTATTTTGTAGCATAAATTCCTATAGTTTTAAAAATTTTGTATTGACGAACTGAGAAATCTATAACCTTTGATAACTAAAAATCCTAAATTATTAGGAGAAAATGCTACCTCAAGGGATGTGTGAAAGCTATTGCTCATCGAGACAGAAAGGACTACCACACTTGATGTGTGAAAGACTTTCTCAAGTAGTCGGATACTATTTATTACAAATATTAGTTGATGATCTACTAAGAAAAGAAAAAAACTAGCTTCCTAGTCAAATCTCTATGATCTATTTGAGGCTTTTGATTTCTTATTTTTATACAATAACTCCCATATCTTTGAGGTCCAAAGTCAATCACTTTGCTTTCATGTTTTCCATTTTATTTGATTGAGGACTATCAAATGATTAAGTATGGTTAGATTTTAAAAATGCTTGATTGTACATACTTTCCATATTAGACTTTATAGTGTTGTGCTTGCTCCTTTGATGAAATTGATAGATTCTGGCACTTAATTTGTTCACATTTTATGATTAGGCCTTTTTTTCACTTTAGAACCAAAAGAGAGAGATTTAGAAAAGTTCAAAGGTATTTTGTTGAAGAATTGAATATCTAAGAGCTTGTATGCCCGTGGCTTATAACCACAGGTTTTTTTAAAACATTAGGAGAAATTGAAGTTAATTATAGCTTAACAATGGCCACCACCAAGCCATGTAAACCAAACCGCATCAGTTGTTATTTTTTAAGAGCCTATGGTTTTCTAATCAAGAGCCCATTTTTAATCATAGAGCCAAGTTCTGAGAAAATTAACTTGAAGAACCATGGCCAAGAAACATACCCCTAGTGGAACCATGGTTAGGCCCATTTTAGGAGGCTACAAATAATGAGAAAGATCTAGAATTAAGGGGGGAGTTAGATCTTTTGAAAGTTCTGGAGTTTTCTTCAAGAACCTTGGAGAGAGCCTGAACTAGGATTTTACCAAGGGATCCAAAAAAGAAGATTGGAGAGAATTTGGGAAAGATTGAAGTCTTGAGTCAAGCTTCTTGGAAAGAGATTCCATCCATGCATCCATAGAGATTATGAAGAATCAAGAGATTTCACCATGTTTTCTTTATTTTCTTAGTGTCCTTCAGAATTTCATTTGATTTCTTGAATAATGAGGAGCTAAACCTCCATAGTACTTGGATCTTGATAAGCCTTGGGATAATCACTAGTGATTTGATTTTATAATCTTTATTATATACTTTTGCTTTTGTGATTCAATTATAGGATGCTTGAATGTTGTGCATTTAATATAGAAAGATCTCAAATTCATATTTGATCCATGTAACTAAGATAGAGATTGATGCACTCTCCATAAGTGTCCAGGTCACACACAAGTAATATAGTGTTACCCCGTGAGGGGTAGGATTGTCGAACCGCAAGAACTGGAATTAAAGTACTAATTCTTCTTCTAATCTCTAGTCAGGCAAGAATTGGGTTTGGTTTAAAGAAAGAATATAAAACAAGTAATGGAAATAACAGGTGGAATTATCAGGCAGATTAGGATCGAGGGTTTAACAACAAGAGAGCAATGCCCCGAGATGATTCCTATGAGCTATAGTGTGGTGCTTGCTTCTAATGCTTACCAGGTACATTCTACGGTTCTTGTGTGTGCTCAAAAGCATTATTACATCTATGGTTCTCAAATACACCAAGTTTTGCTAAGGTAACCGTGGTTTCATACACATCGAGTTTTGCAATCACACAGGGCAACTACAACTATGGCAATCAACACACCATGTTTTACCTAAGCAATTGTGCAAATCAAGCACATCAAGTTATACAACAGAAGATTAAACATAAGAAACTAGTAGAACTCCTTAGAACATTAAAATCAAGTATTCAATGCATAAAAAGTATCATAGTTCAACATCCTTGGGCACTGTGGACAATTAGCCCCTCATGGATGGGTACAACATGGAACAAACAGATAAAGATCTAAGGAAAGAAGACATGACTCCTTATTCTCAAGATATTCTTCCTAGTCGAGCTTCCTTGATGTTAACCTGACACACCCCTTGCGTGTGACCCGCAAATGCATGGGTTTGTCAAAGTAATGAATCCCAGGTGAGTGGGTATCGTATCCACAGGGAATAGGGAATAGAAACACCAAGATTGGTACTTAACCAAGTGAAGATGGAACAATGATTGTGTTGATAAGATGTAATATAGACAAAAATAAAAGAAATAAGAAAGAGATAAACAAATAAGTGAGAGGAAAGGTAGTCGATATGAAGTTGGGTACTCAGATATTGTTCCGCCTAGGATTATCGCTTCAATTGCAAAACCAACTATTATGCTTCCTGACTAATGCTCAATGAGTCATGGACATCCTAAGATACGCGGTCCAAAACTTAAGGTCAACCGTAACTAACTCTACACTATACCCCGGTGGAGAAATTGATCAGTCTCAACAACTCACACTGTGCAAAGTTACAAGATGCTCTAGAGATTCCAAGTGATAAACCCTATTCCTATATGTAGACCTAACCCTTTGGTCCAGGCGAAAAGTCCCTAGTCATAATTAAGCCCCATATACTAAGGATTACTTTAATGCTTCACTCTGTTGCTCGCGCAACTAAGCCCCAGTGGAGTTCCTCTCTTAGTACTTCACTCTATTATGACCGCAAAGAATACTAGGAAATGGAGGTAGGATAAATCACACCGGAGGGCAAAGGGGATGCTCCGCTATCTCTCGACTCATCCTCTCGACCCTCTCCAATCTAGCTTTGTCTAACCCTCATGGTGTGTCACTCACTCACAAGGATTACCTATGTGAAGTCTCAACCCTAGTGTCACTCTAAGGGAGAAATCATTCAACAAGCATTCAAGATTGGAACTCAATTAAAACATCAATTAGGGAAACCATAATAAAAGGTTAATGAAATAAATACATCCTAGGGTTCACAAATCCAAGTACCCATTAGGGGTTTAGCTCTCCATGGAGCAAGATACAATCAATAGTAAAATCGAAAGTAAAAATAAGTAATCCATAGGAAAACCTCCTTGGTAGTCATGTCGATGGTCTTACGGAGTAGCCTCGTCCTCTCCAAAGGTCCCCTCGTCAAGCCTAGGGCACACCTCGCCGGATCGGTGCCGACGAAAGCTCCCCCGATAGATATCTTCCAAGAGAAACGTGGTGTCAAAGCCATGGAACCACTCCAAAAGCCTTGCCGATATTTCTTTAAACCCTAGCCGCAAGCCTCTTAATAGTTGGAGAAAAGATGGAAAGAAGGATCCTTAGATCGGGCTGAATCGCGACTTTAAATAGGTTGGAATCGGGCATCCACATAGCCCTGTGGATTTTCTACACCCCCCTGTGGAATTTCCACACGCCCCTTTGGAAATTCCACACGGGCGTGTGGATTCACTGGAATTCTTATTTTCTATGGGCTCTTAATAGTAACTGCTACAGCCATTGCTACTTCGATTTGCTGCAGTAACCAACTACATTACCAACAAAAAACACTCCCGATTCACACTTTTCATCGAGACAACATAAACGAGCACACGTTTATGCCGTAGATCGCGTCGCTTCTTCAATAAAAGGCCTCATTGGTGAAGTTCTTGATATCATTGCACAAGTCGGGATACGCATATGTGACTGCCTTCGTGCCCCTCCAACTCATTATAATTGCTTAAATACATGGAGGTTGGCACACATTCTTGTATCTTTGAGCCTAACTTGTGTCTTTGCATTTGTTCCTTCCAAGATTTTATCAAATAGTGCATTCATGATCTACATTGGCTTCTTTCTTACATATTTGGCTCCACAACCCTACATGCACCAAAGTAACACAAATACACATGTATTAGCACTAAAACCTGATAAAAGTAATGCTCAACACAAGAAAATAATACTTCATACTACTAATACACAAGCACTTATCAAACTCCCCCACACTTAAGCTTTTGCTTGTCCTTAAGCAAAAATAAAACACTGAAGGATAGAAGAAGGAAATTTTGAAAGTGCTTGTGGCCTGAGGTTCACCAAAGCATGCAAGAAGAGCATTCTATAGGTAAGGGAGATTTCAACACTAACTACGAAAAATCAATGCTCTAGCTAAAAACTTGAATAAAAAAGGACAACAAACCCCAAATCTTTTAAGTGTATGTAAACTCACTCAATTCAACCCAAAGTATACTCCTTAAAGTTCTAAGTAATAAGGGACTTATTTATGTACAAAGCACAACAAAATAAAGGAATGGTAATAGCTTCACACATCCTCTAAGGTAGCCCTTTCCAAATCGGCCGCTAAGGTGGCTTTCACACTTTCGAGGTTGTAGCTCTTTCTACCAGGGTAGTAGCTTTCACTCATCCCATAAGATAGATCTTTCTCTCATTAGGGCATAACTAGTGTCTAACTTATGAGAGTAGCTTAATACTTCATAGGCGGTAGCTCTTTCCACCCCCAATGCACACAAACAAGTACAAATTTTTTTCTCTTTTTTTCAATAACAAAACAAGAAACAAAACTAATTAGTCCCTTAAATATTGAACTTGAGTTTCCAAAAGAGTTTAATGAGCGAGATGTGCAACAAGTGTCAATCGGGCAAATATTCCTAGAAATTCAAGTAAAAACTAGAGCATGAAAACATTCATTGTTAAAAATTCACCTAGACTGAAGAATATAATCGTTGCAACTAAGGTGAACCGCCATTAGCTATGTGAGCATGCACAATCAAAGTATAAGTATAAAGGACATGTGTAAAGCGAACTCCCCCTCCCCCCACACTTAAGATGTACATTGCCCTCAATGTACACGTGCAAGTACAATAAAAGTAAAGCAATTAAGCATATATATGGGAGTGGCAATTGAAACAATACTTTCCTGAACTCCTAGTAGTGTGTTTGATGGAGCTAAATTCCTTGGGAGTGGAGTTCCAACAGATGGTGAAGCACACACGGCCAAACTGTAAAATCACATTGGCCGTGCCCATGAGTAGTTCTCAATTTCCATAATGACAAGACCATCTGCACGCATACACAAGGGAAATTCAATAAAGCTCAACAAAAACAAAATAACCTCGAGTATATAAAAGATAGAGCAATGGAATACATCTCGATACAAAAGAAAAGATTAACTCAGAAGGAGAATCCCTTTTTGAGTGTACAATTCCAAAATAGCAATACTAAAATAAAATACAGAAAACATAAAAGAAATAAAAGAAAGGACGCATCAAGCATCGGTGTGTCATCTATTGTTGGCTCTGCTGCTACTGCTGGTGCTAAATCGAATGGTGCTGATGGAGATAGCGATCATGATGCTGGTAGAGCCTGAGGGGTCCTCAGTCTCATAGCAAACGGTGAAGTCGCGTCGCACTCAAGTAGCTACCGTAATATGTCAAGATGCGCCATCATCTTTATGTGGTTCGCAGCCTTTGTAGTGCACACCTTAGCCAAGTCACTCTACAATACTTCCACTGCACTCTCGAGCCTCTCAAAGTGATCATGGGCTTGAGGTGGTGAAAAGATCCGCACTGGAGGTGGCTCCCGTGCTGCAGGTAGTGCATCAATCTCATTTTGCTTGGGATAAGGCATGGAAGCCTGCTGTGACCACTCGTCTGCATCAGCTTTTCCCCCTGCTATCTCTGGGTCAGGCACAAATAATACATTCACTCCTGGCCAATACCTACGCAGCATACCCATCTATATGATCGTCTCTATACCTAAGGGGGTAGGTATGATTGCCTTCTCGGCCCTTCTAATAGCATCTAATAGGACCATGCCCATGATAAGCATCGTAATGTAGGGTTCAAAGAAGAGGCCACCGATCCTAGCGTACTGTCCCTGATGTCTCAGATACTCTGCCACGACATGTCCTAAGTGAAGCAGCTCACTGTGCACCATGGAGTACAGATATAACTACTTCTTCCTGCTCAGAACTCCAGTGTTGTCCCCGCGACCATTAACTAATCTACTCAAAACGGCATGCATGTATCTGTAACTCAGCCTAGACAAGCAAGTCGCCTTTAACACCCCCGGCTCAAACTGTCCACAGCCACATAATACTCGATAAGTGCACTAAGGATTCAAGCTACCTGGATAATTTGTAGGAAGCTACTCATACTCCTCCGTGGCAGTGAATTCCTCATCATAGAGCCACAATCAAGTCAAAAACTGTGTGACGCTCATACTGTACTGATGCCAGAATACTCTAAACGTTATGGCATCATCACTGTTAAAACTGGAGTACAATCTGTCAAACTCAAATGATGCTAGTACTTCTAGTGTAAATAAACAAATGGCAAGGTTGCGAATAGATAACAGTCTGCGCCAACTGCCCACGGCTAGCATCTTCTCAAGCTCATCTACCATATTGTCGGCTATCTGTATCTCTCAAACAGCGTCCAAATCTAGGAACTGTGTTTGACCAAACTTAAGCTTTAACAAACGCTCAAACCGAGCCTAGTGCTCAGGAATAGCAAATTCTATATGCTCGAGCTCGGGGGAGTGCTCTCGGGGGGAGCATGCCAGCAACTTTCTTTGTTTTTGGGGCCATACCTACAAATATTAAAAAGAAAATGATCAAATTCATTCATAAAACAACACTACAGGGATCCACACGGTCGTGTGAAAATTCCACAAGACCGTGTGGATAGACGGGGCGTGAAAGCCTCATGCTCCTTGTGCTCAAAATCCACAAATAAACCTCCAAATCGCTTTTAAACTCGCTCTAAACAAATGTCAGCCATTTTTCATATATAAATGAGGCACATTCACCCGTTTAATCAAAGGAGATCAAAGAAAATTGAGTAGTGGAGAAGGTAAGAGGAAGAGAGGGTATACCGACGAGATGAAGTTAAAAATCTTTAAATCGGCCAGAAAACTGGAATGAAACTTCTTTAAACCCACAATTGGAGGTGGGGAGCAAAAGCAAGAGTGTTCTTTGAGGGTTTTGGAGTGTGTAAACAGAGAAGCCTCGATAGATTTATAAAGAAGAGCGCAGGCCTCTACTTTCAACACATCCACATGGGCTTGTGAAAATTGCTCACGCCCGTGTGACTCCACGCGAGAGACCCACAGGGGCAGACACACACCCCTGTGTGTTCTCAGGAAAACAACTCAATGCTACTGAACACACCACACGGGCGTGTGGAAATTCCCCATGCCTGTGTGCCCGACCCACAGGGTAGACGCACGCCCCTGTGGCTTCTCTGTCCAACCGAGAAAACTTTCTAAGTATAACATAAGCCCGTGCGGAAATTACACATGGGCGTGGACCTTCACAGGCCCAGCTCACAGGGACATGCACATGCTCATGTGTATTCTTGGGATGGAAGAAAGCTCTTCTGTAGAGATCCACACGGGCATGTAGAAATTACCCACGCCCGTGTGTTTGTCACAGGATCATTCACAGGGGCGAGTCCAAGCCCCTGTGTCCTTTCTTGATGAGTTCAGTAGAGATCCACAACCGTGTGGAAATTCTACACTGCATGCATTTCTCTAGATGACTTAGAAAGAATTGCAAACTCTGTAGAAAATCCTTAAACATGTAAATACACTCAGAGCATGTCCTATCATGCGAAATATACCAGGGAAAAACATTAAAAACTCGTTCAAACGACCGATAACTTCGCCATACACAGTTTAAGCACATGAAAACACAAAATAATCCACAAGAAAATCATGTAAAAGCGTCGAAAAGATCTAGATACCAACACTCAAAGCCTTATTCATGCAAAAACTAACTAAAAGCTAGAAAAACAATAAAGACTTGGGTTGCCTCCCAAGAAGCGCTTGTTTAACGTCACTTAGCTTGAAGTACCTTATCTTACTTCACGGGGGCTCATGGAGAAAGAACACTTCCATGTCATGATTACTAACCTCTCCTCCAAAGTATGGTTTTAGCCTGCGTCCGTTCACCTTAAATGTACCGTTCTTCGGATGGGTGATTTCAATTGCACCATAAGATGAAACTTCGGTTACCGTGTAAGGCCCAAACCATCTGGATTTGAGCTTCCCTGAAAATAGCTGCAGGCGAGAATTGAATAGTAAGACTTGGTCACCGACTTTGAACTCTTTCGGATTCTTGATATGCTGCCATTTCCAAATTCTTTCCCTATATATCCTTACATTCTTGTAGGCTTTCATCCTCCACTCATCCAACTTATTGAGATGAAGCATTCTTTGTTCCCCTGCCTTGCTCAAGTCAAAATTCATAGCCTTGATGGCCCAATAGGCTTTATGCTCTAGCTCCACAGGTAAATGACAAGATTTCCCATACACCAAGTTATAGGGAGTAGTCCCTATTGGAGTCTTGTATGCCGTTCTATGAGCCCAGAGCGTGTCATCCAATCGTTCCGACCAATCCCTCTTACCTTGTTCCATAGACTTTGTCAAGATTCTCTTAAGCTCTCTATTCGTGACTTCCACTTGGCCACTCATTTGCAGGTGGTAAGGCGTAGCAAGGTGATGATGCACTCCATAGCGCTTCAACAATTTCCCAATTATGTGTTGCAAAAATGGTTCCCTCGATCACTAATGATAATTCGTGGTGTCCCAAATTGAGTTAACAACCTCTTCAGAAATTTCACCATGGTTCTGGCATCATTAGTTGGAAGAGCTTGAGCTTCCACCCATTTAGAGACAAAGTCAACTGCCACCAGGATATATTGGTTACCATTGGACTTTGGAAATGGTCCCATCAAGTCAATGCCTCACACATCAAACATCTTACAAAATTGCATTGGGTTTTGAGGCATTTCATCCCTTCACGACAGATTCCCGGCCCTCTGACAACTATCGCATCGAAGAACAAACTGATGGGCATCCTAAAATAGGGTCGGCCAGTAAAAACCAGCAGCCAAAACTTTCTTAGCTGTTCTACTTAAAGCATAGTGTTCCCCAACTGGCCTAGAGTAATAGTGTACAAGAATACTCAGACCTTCCTACCTAGACATACATCTTCGAACCACATGGTCAGTACAAATACAAAATAAGTATGGATCATCCCAAAAGTAGAGCTTCAAATCACTGAAAAACTTTTTCTTCTGTTAAAAAGTGAGGCCCTACTTCAGTATTTTCCCCAACAAATAATTCACAAAATCAGCGAACCATGGAGTGTCCTCTGACTCTGAAGCCTTAACTACATACAAATGCTCTTCAGAGAAGAAATCATTAATTCCCTTGCTTGCCGGTTCTTGTCCCTCACAATCCTCTAACCTCGATAGATGATCCGCAACTACATTTTTGGTTCCTCTCTTATCTTTTATTTCCATATCAAACTCTTGCAACAGTAGGATCCAACGAATCAACCTCGGTTTTGCGTCAGCTTTGTTCATGAGGTAACAGAGTACCGAGTGATCGGTAAATACCGTGACCCTAGATAAGATGAGGTATGGCCTGAATTTGTCAAAAGCAAACACCATTGCTAACAACTCTTTTTCAGTGGTTGTATAATTCTCTTGAGCACTCGTGAGAGTCTTACTAGAATAATAAATTGGTCGAATTGCTTATCTTTCCTCTGACCCAAAACTGCTCTAATAGCATAATAACTTGTGTCTCACATGAGCTCAAAAGGTTCATTCCAATCCGGTATGGTTAAAATTGGTGCTTGCACTAGTCTCTCCTTCAACAAATTAAAAGCGATTAAACAGTCATTCCCAAAATCAAAAGGAGCATCTTTTCCAAGGAGTATAGTCAACAGTTGCATGATCGTCAAAAAGTCCTTGATGAACCTTCTATAAAAACCTACATGCCCCAAGAAACTACGAATCCCTTTTACATTTGTAGATGGAGGAAGCTTTTTGATGACTTCAATCTTTGCCTTATCCACCTCCATACCCACTTGGGAAATCTTATGTCCGAGGACAATGCCTTCTTGGACCATAAAGTGACATTTCTCCCAATTAAGAATGAGATTCGTCTCTTCACACCTCACTAGCACTCTTTCTAAATTCTTTAGGCAGATGTCCAAAGAGTCTCCAAATACCAAAAAATCATCCATGAATACCTCCATAATGTCCTCCAGGAGGTTATAAAAAATGGCAGTCATGCATCACTGGAATGTTGCCGGTGTATTACATGACCCGAAATGTATTCTTCTGTAAGCAAAGGTATCATAGGGGCAAGTAAATGTGGTCTTCTCTTGATCCTCTAGGGCAATGGGAATTTGAAAGTATCCTGACATACCATCAAGGAAGCAATAAAACTGATGCCCTACCAATCGTTCCAACATCTGATCGATCAACAGGAATGGAAAATGGTCTTTTCGAGTGGCGTCATTCAATCTTCTATAGTTAATGCAAACACGCCATCCTGTAACCGTCCTAGTTGGAATTAATTCATTCTTTTCATTTCTCATAACTATCATCCCCCCTTTCTTCGGAACTACTTGAGTTGGGCTCACCCATACAATGTCAGAGATGGGATAAATGATCCCTGCATCTAGAAGTTTTACCACCTCTGCCTTGATGACTTCCTTCATGTTTGGATTTAATCTTCATTGGGTTTGGATCACAGATTTTTAGTTGTCCTCCATTAAGATTTTGTGAGTGCAAAATGATGGATTTATGCCCTTAATGTCTGAAATCTTCCATATAATAGCGGACTTATATCTTTTTAACATACTAACAAGCTTATCCTTCTAATCCATAGACAAATTTGAAGCTACAATCACTGGGAGCTTTGATTCTTCCATTGTGTACTCCAAATGTGCCGACAAGGTTTTGACCTCTAGTTCCGGTGGTTCCTCAATTGGTGGGTGCAATCTACTTTCCTTTAATCTGTCAATTTCCTCAAAATTTTTCGCCTCCTGTTCAAAATCATTCTCTACCTCTTCCACTTGTGCATGTGCTTCTGAATGGTCTTCAATGACTATCAATTCCTCCATCTCACATGTTTCCTTCCCTGACATTGACACACCCAAAGAGAAAAGTTCCTATCTTTGTTCATGATAAGACGAGTCAAACTGAGCAAGGACTCTCTCCAAACTTTCTTCTAAGTGATTACTCATAGATGCCAATGTAGATTTCTCAAACTGATCCAGCACACTGTCTAATTCATAATTCTGATCCTAAATTTTGGTAATGTAATCAACAAGTGATTCTTCCACTGGATGGTTAATAGTGCATTGCTCTTGCAGGGGGTAACACGGTGTGGCTTGTACTGTAAACAATTGAACTTTCTGTTCTATATCTTCAACCATTCTCATGATTGTGTCGAATAATTCAGGTATGTTGATCATTTTTCCTATAATTAAAGAAAAAGAATAAATTAGAACGGTGAAAAACTAAGAAAATGTGAAATAGAATGAATAAATGAATAG
>NC_052479.1:23132032-23163956 GCF_009730915.1 Dioscorea cayenensis subsp. rotundata | reverse complement strand
CAACCTAACTAATTAACCTTTATTTCAATTAGAACAATGGGTGGCCAACTTCATACACCCTAGGGTAGCTTTCTCTCTCAATAGGTCATCAAATGTACACTTATGTAATGCACAAATTTAACAACTCAAAGTGGCCTCAAATCCTCTATAGTGATAACCTTTCTACCATCTTCACACTAAAAATTTCAAAATTGGACTAGTCACGGCATCCAGGAAATCTGACTTCCATGTGACGAGACAATGACACATATAACCGTCTAAGTGATTGGTTTTCATCGTAGAGAGGAAGTTCTGCTGCAACACTTAGGGTCTTGATTAAAAATATAGAAACATTAAGAAAGTACAGATCTTTATATCTGAAAAGATAGGAGCACGATGACGATGGGAGAAAGTGCATGAGAGAGACAATAAGAAAAGAAAACAAAGGATTACTGGTTTTCATTGAAAGATATGGAGACATTCTCGTGAGAAAACATAGGACTACATATTTGATTCAAATATTGTAGGTATTCCGGAAAAAAAACATAAGATTACGATTTTGATTAGAAAATATGAGACATTACTATAAGAAACATAGGATTAGGGTTTTGATTCAAAGATAGAAGACATTGCGAAAAGAAAACATAACATTAGAGTTTTGATTCAAAACAGTACACATTCTGAAAAGAAAGGATTAAGGTTTTGATTCAAAAATAGAGACATTTCGAAAAGATAGGAGGCATTCTGAAAAGAGAAACTTTAGATTAGGTTTTGGAATGTCCCGTAATACGAAAAAGAAAACATAGGATTTTGCTCAATTGAAAAATATGTGACATTATGAAAAAGGGAAACATGTGCAGAGTTCAAAAAACAAAAGATAGAATTTGGGTTTTGATTCAAAAAATTGAGACAATTCGAAAAGAAAACATAGGATTAAGGTTTTGATTCAAAAATTGATAAATAGTAGACATTAAGAAAAAGAAAAATGTAGGATTTGGGTTTTTTATTGAAAGATAGGAAGTATTTTTGAAAAAGGAAAATATAGGATTAGGGTTTTGATTAAAATATAGTAGGCATTCCAAAAAAAATAGGATTAGGGTATTGATTTAAAAATAGGAGGTATTACTATAAGAAAACATAGGATTAGTGTTTTCATTAAAAAAAGTAGACATTGCGAAAAGAAAAAATTAGGATTAGTGTTTTGATTCAAAAATAGGAGGCATTCTCAAAAGAAAAAATAGTATTAGAGTTTTGATTAAAATAGGAGGCATTACGAAATGAAACAGAAGATTATGGGTTTGATTCAAAGATAGTCAACCTTAATAAAAGAAAACATAGGATTTAGTTTTTGATTAAAAAATAGTAGACATTATTAAAAGAAAACATAGGATTCAGGTTTTGATTAAAAGATTGGAGACATTAATATAAGAAAACATAGGACTAGGGTTTTGATTCAAAAATAGTAGACATTCCCAAAAGAAAAACATATGTTAGGGTTTTGATTCAAAACTAATAAATAGGTTACATTTACAAAACAAAAGATAGGGTTAGGGTTTTGATTTTAAAAAACATAGCAGCCATTTTGAAAAGAAAATATTGGAATGGTGTTTTTGGTTAAAAAATAATAGGCATTCCCCAAAAGAAATTTAGGTTTAGGGTTATGATTATAAAATATGAGACATTAAGAAAATAAAACCATAGTTTTGAAAGATAGAATTATTGTTTTGTTTGAAAACTAATAAATAGGAGACATTAAGGATAGAAAACGATGGATTCGGGTTTTGTTTGAAAGATAGAAGACATTCTGAAAAAAAAAACATAGGATTAGGCTTTTGATTCAAACATAGCAGGCATACCAAGAAAAAAACATAGGATTATGTTTTAATTGAAAAAAGGAGGCACTGCTATAAGCAAAAAATAGGATTAGGGTTTTGATTCAAAAATAGTAGACTTCTCCAAAAGAAAACATAAGATTTGGCTTACGATCAATAATTGTAGATATTCCAAAAATATAGGAGGCATTCTGAAAAGAAAAATTACGATTATGGTTTTAGAATGTCACCTGATCCGAAAAGAAAATGTAGGACTTGAGCTTTGATTGAAAAATATGAGATATTATGAAAAGAAAACATAGGCAGAGATACCAAAAACAAAAGATAGGATTAGGGTTTTGATTAAAATAATGAGACATTAAAAAAAAGAAAACATAGGATTAGGGCTCTGATACTCAAAGCTGATAAATAGGAGATATTAAGAAAAGAAAACATAAGATTCTGGTTTTTATTGAAAGATAGGAGACATTCCAAAAAGAAAAATGTAGAACTAGGATTTTGATTCAAATATAGTAGGTATTCAGAAAAGAAAACATTGGATTAGGATTTTCATTCAAAAATAGTACTCATTATGAAAAAGAAAACATGTGATTAGTATTTTGATTAAAAAATAAGAGGCATTACAAAAATCAAATTATGGCTTTGATTAAAAAATAGTAGACACTAAGAAAAGAAAACATAGGATTTGTGTTTTGATTACAAAACAGTTGACATTAACAAAAAAAACATAGGATTTTAGTTTTGATTGAAAGATCGGAGATATTACTATAACAAAACATAAGATTATGGTTTTGATTAAAAGCAGTGGACATTTTGAAAAAAAAATATTGGTTAGCATTTTGATTTAAAACTGATAAATAAGGAAAATTTCCAAAATAAAAGATAGGATTAGAGTTTTGATTAGAAAAATAGGACCCATTTCAAAAAGAAAACATAGTATTTGGGTTTTGATTAAAATATAGTAGGCATTCCAAAAAAAACATAAGATTAGGGCTTTGATTGAAAAATAGGAGACATTCTGAAAGGAAAAAAAAATTATTGTTTGACTCTGAAAGAGTAGACATTTTCAATAGAAAACATAGGATTAGGGTTTTGATTCAAAACTAGCAGA
The DNA here is from genome assembly GCF_009730915.1 of Dioscorea cayenensis subsp. rotundata. NCBI lineage: Eukaryota > Viridiplantae > Streptophyta > Magnoliopsida > Dioscoreales > Dioscoreaceae > Dioscorea > Dioscorea cayenensis. Next base: position 23,161,034 of record NC_052479.1, on the reverse strand, counting down.
CATTTGCAGAAGAAAACATAAGATTTTGGTTTTGATTCTAAAATAGGAACTAATCTGAAATGAAAACATAGGATTAGGGTTTTGATTTAAAAATATGTGACATTATAAAAAGAAAACATAAAATTATTGTTTTGATTTAAAAATAGGAGGCATTCCAAAAAAAAACCATAATATTAGGGTTTTGACTAAAAAATAGGGGGCATCCTACAAAAAATATAGCATTAGCTTTTTGATTTAAAAATATGAGACATTCGGAAAAGAAAATATAGGATAAGGGTTTTTGATTCAAATATAGCATGCATTATGACAAAGGATTTGGGTTTTGATCTAGAAACCCTAAATCCTATCTTTTTATTTTTCTCTTTGTGTCTCCTATTTATCGATGATGTTATGATAAAAAGGAGACATTTCAAAAAGAAAAGAAAGGATTAATGTTTTTGAAAAATAGGAGACCTTCTGAAAAGAAAATCCTAAGTTAGGGTTTTGATTCCAATCGAAAATTTAGGTGTTATTCCTGATAAGTGCTTCTGTGATAAGAATACAAAGTGTTCTTTCTTATGATGAGCATTACTTTTCTCGGGTTTTAATGCTAATATGTGTGAATTTATGTTACTTTCATGCATATAAGGTTGTGAAGCCGAATGGTAGAGAAAGAAGCTAATGTAGATCGTGAATGCACCATTTGGAAGAAATCTTGAGAAGCTTCAAACGTGAAGACATAAGTCGGGTCTAAGATGCGAGAATGTGTGCCAACCTCCTTGTATTCAAGTTAGCACAAAGATTTGGAAGGGCATAATGGCAGTCACATTCAAGCATTCCGGCTTGTGCATGTATAGCAAGATTTCCACCAATGTGTCTGTTTCTTGAAGAAGCAAAGCGATCTACGGCGTAAACGTGTGCCCGTTTACGTTACCTCGATGAAAACATAGATTCGGGAGTGTTTTAGACCGCAGTCGTAGCGAGGATACTACAACAAACACCGTAGCGATTCGTCTCACATCCGGGCCGAAGAAGGAGTAAAGCAGAGAATCCACACGGCCGTGTGGAAATTCCACATGCCCTGTGAAAAATCCGCAGGCGCCCACATGATCATGTGGATTCCCGATTCTAGCTCTATTTTATATCGATTTCATAATTCTTTTCTCCATCTTTTCCCCAACTTGAGAGAGGGCTTCGGCTATGGTTTTCAGAGATATTGGCTAGGGATTTGGAGAGGTTCTATGGCTCTGACATTGCGCTCCTTTTGGAAGAAAGGTTAGTGGGAGAGCTTTCGTCGGCATGATCCGGTGAGGTGTATCCTAGGCCGGACAAAGGGACCCTTGGATGAGTAGAGGACTCTCCACAAGACCATCGCTATAACTATCGAGGGGGTTTTCTATGGATTCTTTGCTTTTACATTTGATTTCATTGATTGTAATTAGCTCCATGGAGAGCTAAACCCCCTAGTTGGTACTTGGGTATTTGTGAACCCTAGGATGTATTCGTTTCATTGAACCTCTTTATTATGCTTTCAATTAATTGATGTTTTATTTGAGTTCCAATCTTGAATGCTTGATTATATGAATACTCCGTTAGAGTGACACTAGGGTTAAGAGTTCTTGTTGGTAACCCTTGTGAGTGAGTGACACACCACGAGAGTTAGACAAAGATAGATTGGAGAGGGTTGAGAGGGTGAGTCGAGAGTTAGCAGAGCATCCCCTTTCCCCTCCGGTGTGATTTATTCTACCTCTATTTCCTCAAGTTCTTTGCAGTCATAATAGAGTGAATGGGCTAAAGGATGACCTTCCGCTGGGGCTTAGTTGCAGATGCAACAAAGTAAAAAGTTGAAGTGATTTTAGCACCTAGGGCTTAATTGTTGCTAGGGACCTTCCACCTGGACCAAAGGGTTAGGTCTACATCTAGGAAGAGGATTTATCACTTGCAATCCCTAGAACTCATTACAATTCTATACGAGTGCGAGGTTGAGAGGTTATTCAATTTCTCCTCCAGAACATGTATAGAGTTAGGCATGGTTGACCTTAGATTTGGGACCATGTATTTAAGAATCTCCATGACTCATTATTGCATCAGTTAGAAAATATAATAGAGGGTTCTTGCACTTGAAATGATTGTCCTGGGAAGAACAATATCCGGGTACCCCATTTATATCAATTGCCTTACCTTCTCCTTTACTTGTGCTCTATTTCTTGTTTTTTTTTACTTTAGTTATTTCACATCTTTTCACACATATCACTCTTCATCTTTCACTTAGTTACAAAACAATTTAAGTGTTTTTATTCCCTACTCCCTGTGGATATGATATCCAACTCATCTGGGATTTTATTACTTCGACAAACCCGTGCACTTGTAGGACATACGCAAGAGCGTTGTCAAGTTTTTGGCGCCGTTGCCGTGGAGTAGGCGTTTAGAGATACTTTGCACTTTGTTTTCTTAGATATTCATTCATTCATTCTAGTTCATTTCTTCTTATTATATCATCATTCTGATATCTTTTCCTTTCTTTTCCGCGTAGCTCAAGGTTATGATCCAAGGAAATATCTCAATATTGATTGAAGGAGATCCAGAGCTTGAACGTACACTTAGAAAAAAAGGGAAAGAACCTGTGCAAGAACCGTCTAATCTAGCTGATTTGGAAGTAGATGAATCTAAAAACATGGCAAAACAGAATGAGCAACTATGGATATTATCTGATTATGCCAGGCCTTCAGTATTGGGGACACAATCGATTATTGTGCGTCCCCCAATTATAGCTCAGAACTTTGAGCTAAAGCCGGCATTCATCCACATGTTGCAGCAATCCACACAATTCAATGTTTTGCCGGATGAGGATCCAAACTGTCATATAGAGAACTTTCTCGATGTATGTGATATGCTTAAGATAAACGGGGTGATGGATGATGCCATCAAGTTGAGAGCCTTCCCATTTTTCCTTAAAGGAGAGAGCGAAGCAGTGGCTACACTCATTACCTAGAGCATCGATTACCACATGGGAGGAGATGGTAGAAGCTTTTCTAGCCCGTTATTTCCCTCTCAGGAAATTTCCAAAGCTAAGGTATGAAATCTCATCCTTTGTACAGTCGGAATTGAAGTCTCCATTTGAGACATGGGAAAGGTTCAAGGAGATCCTGAGAAAGTGCTTGCAACTCGGATTCCCAGAGTTGATGATTGTTCAGACCTTTTACAACGAGTTGAATTTAAGTACAAGGCAACTCTTGGAAGCGGTAGAAGTAGGTACCTTAGGTAGCAAGACCCTTGTTGAGGCCCGGCAACTAATTGAAGAAATGGGGTTAAATAGCTGCTAATGGAATGCTAGGGAGAAGAAAAAGGTGGCCGGGCTCCATGAGATAGATGAAGTAACTTCATTAGCGGCTCAAGTTGAATTATTGAGTAAGAAGTTAGATCTTCTAACTTCAAATAGAGTAGCAGCCGCGACTACTTGCACTGGGTGTGGTGGAGGACATGCTCCCTCCGATTGCCCGATTTCTATTGGTGATGCATCTTCGGTTGAAAATGTCGAATTTATGGGTAATGCAATGAGGAACCAAGGGAATCCATATAGTAACACTTACAATCCGGGTTAGAAGAATCATCCCAATTTTTCGTGGAGCAACCAAAGTCCACAAAAGGCCATGGGGCCACCGGGTTTCCAACAACAACAAGCCCCAAATAAGGAAAACCGAGTTTCAAGTTTGGAGACCCGAATGGCCGATTTGGAGAAGGCCTTGACTTGGTTTGTGCAATTGTCAGATACAAGGTCTCAATTAGTCGAGGCTACACTTCACAACCACACCGCCTCTTTTCACAATCTAGAAAATCAAGTGGGGCAGATTTTCAAGTCTCTATCGGAAAGGCCACAAGGAAGTTTGCCGAGTAATACCGAGATCAATCTAGAGAGCATGTGAAGGCGATCACTTTGAGAAGTGGTCTTGAGATCGAAAGTAGGCTTCTGAGTGAGAGGCCCAATGAATACACACCCGATGTTATAGAAGTTGAGGAGGGAGCAAGCAAAGAGAAGGAGGTGGCACCCCCACCTTTCAAGCCAAGAATCCTTATCTCTCTAGATTGAAGAATGACCAAGAGGATGAACAGTACAATAAGTTCCTGAGTTTGTTCAAGCAACTCCACATCAATATTCCTTTTGTTGAGGTATTGGCCCAAATGCCTAAGTATGCAAAATTCTTGAAGAACTTGTTGACTAACAAGAGAAAGTTTAAGGAGAGTGCTTCAATGATCTTAGATGCATCTTGCTCGGCGGTGTTCTTAAAGAACATGCTGAACAAGAAGAAAGACCCGGGAAGCTTCTTCATTCCGTGTAATATTGGCAATTTGGGTGAAGAAATGGCATTGGCGGACTCAGGGGTCAGTATCAACATCATATCATGCACCTTCTTTCAGAAGCTATGCTTGGGCGAGCCTAGACCCACTCGGATGACTTTGCAATTGGCGGATCAAACGGTGAAACATCTGATGGGTATCATCAAAGATGTGCTTGTCATGGTGGACAAGTACATTTTTCCTGTAGATTTTGTGGTGCTAGATGTCGATGAGGATGCGGATATACCTTTGATACTTGGGAGACCGTTCTTGTAGACTTCCAAGGCATTGATTGACATGGACGACGGGGAGCTAACATTGAGAGTTGGAGATGACAAGCTCACATTCTGCCTTGCTGAAGCCATGTGGCATTCTCTTTATTTCAATGATACTTTGTATTTTCTAGACACTACTGATGAGATTGTTGATGAATACATGTAAGAAATGACCAATCCAGACCCATACGAGGGTTTGTTCGACCAAGAGGTGGGAAATAAAAAAGTTATGATGCTTGGTTCGACTAAAGAAGTACCATCTACTCCGGGGATCCTAAGGAAGGTGCTCCAGAAGATGAAGAAGGCGAGGAGACGCCACCGGAAATGCTCCAAGGCTGTTGGAGACACGCATGAACCGAACAAATTGGATGCACCATTGCTAGGTGGTCCCAAGCCCGATAACTCCCCCTCTACCTTCAAGAGACTTTGTTCATCATGCTTTCAAGCTATGGGTAAGAGGGAAACCTTCATCTATGAACCCCCGTGAGGTAAGACAAGGTACGTCAAGCTTAATGATGTAAAACAAGCGCTTCTTGGGAGACAACCCAAGTGTTTACTATTTTCTTAGTTATTAGTTTAGTGTTTGCACGAATAATGTGTTGAGTGTTGGTATCTTGATTTTTAGATGCTTTTGTTGTGATTTTATTGTGGTTTTTAATTTCATCATGTGTGTATTTATATGGATTTAGCGAAGTTTTGGTCGTTTGAACTATCTCTCATGCTCTTCGCTGGTATAATTTGCATAATAGGGCAGGCTCTGAGTGTGTAAACATGTTCAGGAATTTTCTGCAGAGCCTGTAGAGTTTTTAAGGCATCCAGGAAAAATGCACGGGCGTGTGGAATTTCCACACACCCATGCATCTGTATTGCGAGCTTATCTAGAGAAGGAACAGGGACGTGGACTTGCCCCTGTGAGTGACCTCGTGACTTTTGCATGCCTGTGGGTAATTTCCGCACGGGCGTGCGTTTTTCTGCAGAGACTTGGCAACTTATCCCAAGAGCACACAGGGGCGTGGACAAGCCCGTGTGGGTGAACTTGTGAAAAACTCATGAGCGTGGGTAATTTCCGTACGTTCATGCGAAACTTTGCAGAAAAGCTCTCTCCATCTTGACAAGGTACAGGGGCCATGTGCTTGCCCCTGTGAGTTGGGCCTGTGAATGTCCACGCTAGTGCAGAATTTTCGCACGGGCGTGCGGAACACTTAGCGATTTTTCTCGCTTGGATAGAGAAGCCACAGGGGCGTGCGGCTGCCCTTGTGGGTCGGGTGCACAGGTGTGGATATTTTTTGTGCGCCCGTGTGGTTGCAATCAGAGAGATTGAGTGTTATCTCAAGAACACACAGGGGCGTGCGTCTGCCTTGTGGCTCTCCCTTGTGGAGGCTAACAGGCGTGGGTAATTTCCGCATGCCCGTGTGGATGTACAGAATGCCAAGAGGCGCGAGTTCCTTTTAAAGGATCATCGTTCCTCTTCATCCTAACATTTTCCATTCATCTTACAGCACTCTCACATTGTTTCCCGACCTCGCATTGCCGATTTTGAAGGATTTTTTCTTGGTTTTCCGACCGATTCAAGGTTTTCAATCTCAACTCGTTGGTAAGCCCTATCTTTTGTTTTGTTTTCTTTGCCATTTCTTGATCTTAATTGATGAAACTAGTTAATAATGCTTCATTTCTACAATTAGAATGATTATGCATGTTTAGAATGAAGTTAGAAGCGATTTAACGGTGTATTTTTGGATTTTTGAGGGGTGGCCATGTGTTTTTTCACGCCCCGTGGATCCACACGGTTGTGCCAAAATTTCACACGACCGTGTGGATTTATGCAGCATTACTTAAATAACTTGTTTGATCAATTTTCTTTCAAATTTTGCAGATTATTGCACCTCGGTCAAGGAAGCAGGCCGAGAAATGGCCACGTGAGTCATCCCTCAAGTCCGAGAGCATGAGATTCACTATCCCTGAGCATCAGGCTCGTTTTGAGGGTCTGTCTAGACTTTGGTTCGGATAGACTCGATTCCTAGACACGAGCATATTGAGAGATTTACAGCAGGGAGATGAGTTCGCAGATGAGCTCGAGGATCCCGTTTCGATGGGTGGATGGAGGCAGTTATTGTCGACTAAGGAGCCAGCCATTCGTAAGCTTACACTTGAGGTCTTATCGTCATTCGAGTTCGATAGATCTTATGCGAGATTCGACAGCCTCGACGCCATTCAGTTCAGAGCATTTGGGCATTACCATAGCATGAGCATCACTCAGTTTTCATTTCAGCTTGTCTTGTATGAGAAGGCATTTACAGACACTAAGGAGTAATCCCAGTTACCGACAGATTACCTTGGAGCGTTGACCTCGCAGAGCGCTTATCGAGCATTGTGTGGTCAGGGCCAGTATAAGCCGGGGGTATCGAAGGCCACGTGCTTTTCCTGACTTGCATACTGATATTTACACGCCATTCTGAGCAAGGTCGGTGAATGGCCGTGGTGATAGCACTGCCGTTCTGAGCCGACAGAAGCTTCTGTACTTGTATTCGATGGTGCAATGCATACCAATTCATCTAGGGCATCCTACAAAAAATATAGCATTAGCTTTTTGATTTAAAATATGAGACATTCGGAAAAGAAAATATAGGATAAGGGTTTTGATATAAATATAGCATGCATTGAGAAAGAAAAAACAAAGGATTTGGGTTTTGACTGTAAATTTGAATCCTATATTTTCTTTTCTTTGTGTCTCCTATTTATCAATGACGTTATGATAAAAAGGAGACATTTTAAAAAGAAAAGAATGGATTAATGTTTTTAAAAAATAGGAGACCTTCTGAAAAGAAAATCCTAAGTTAGGGTTTCGATTCCAATCCAAAATTTAGGTGATATTCCTAAAGGAAAACATAGGATTAGGTTTTCAATTAGAAAATAGGAGACATTATGAAAAGAAAACATTAGTTAGTGATTTAATTTAAAAAATAAAAAAGGGACATTTGCAAAACAAAATATAGTAGATATTCCACAAATAAAGTATAGGATTACGGTTTTGATTCCAAACTGATAAATAGGAGATATTAGGAAAAGAAAACATAGGATTCTATTTTGATTGAAATATAGGAGACATTTTGAAAGAAACCATAAGATTATTGTTTTGATTAAAAATTAGCAGACATTCCCAAAACAAAAGATAGGATTATTGTTTTGATTCAAAAATAGGACACATTCCCAAAAGAAAACATAAGATTAGGTTTTCATTAAAAACTCAAAAATTGGAGACATTCTGAAAAGAAAAATAGTATTAGGGTTTTATTTTATAATATAGTAGGCATTTCAAAAAGAAAACAAAAGATTAGGGTTTTGATTCAAAACTGACAAATATTATTAGTGTTTTGATTCAAACATAGCAGACAATGCTAAAAGAAAGCATATTACTAGTGTTTTGACTGGAAGTCGATAAATAGTAGACATTCCGAAAAAAAAATATAGGATTAGGTTTTGATTGAAAAATATGAGACATTTTAAAAACAAAACATAGGTTTAAGGTTTTGATTGAAAAGTATGAGACATTCTAAAAGAAAACATAGGATTAGGGTTTTCATTAAGAACTGAAAAGTAGGGGACATTTTCAATCAAAATCTTAATCCTATTTCTAATCCTATGATTGAAAATAGGAGGCATTCCAGAAAGAAAACATAGGATTAGGGTTTTGATTGAAAAATAGGAGACATTCTGAAAATGAAACATAATATTATGTTTTTGAAAAAAATCCCAATCCTATGTTTTAAGAAAACAAAATATTCGGGTTTTGAAAGATAGGATTCCGGATTTGATTGAAAGATAGGTGACATTCCGAAAAAAAACACATGATTTGGATTTTTTTAAAAAAATAGGTGGAATTCTAAAAAGAAAATTAAGGATTAGTGTTTTGATTGAAAAATATGAGACATTAAGAAAAAAACATCAGATTAGGACCTTGATGAAAAATGTGCAGACATTCCCAAAAAAAGGTAGGATTAGGTATTTGATTAAAAAAAATGAGACATTCAGATAAGGAATAAAATTATTATGGTTTTGATTCAAAATTGAAAGATAGCACACATTCAGAAAAGGAAAAACATAGGATTATGGTTTTGCGTCAAATATAGTTGCCATTCCGATATTAGGAGATTTCTGTAATAGCAGTAGCTCCTATTATAGAAATGTCTAATATTATTCAATTAAAACCCTAATACTATGTTTTGTTTTTGGAATGGATCCTATTTTTGAATCAAAACCCTAATCTTATGTTTTCTTTTCTGAATGTCTCCTATCTTTTAATCAAAACTCCAATCCTATGTTTTCTTTTCGAAATATCTCATATATTTTAAACAAAAACATAATCCTATGTTTTCATTTCAGAATGTCTACTATTTTTCAATCAAAACACAAATCCTATGTTTTATTATAGTAATGTCTCCAATTTTTTAATCAAACCCCAAATCCTATATTTTCTTTTATTAATACCTACTTTATTTGAATCAAAAACCTCATCCTATAATTTATTTTCTTAATATTACCTGTTTATTAGTTTTGACTCAAAACTCGAATCCTATGTTTTCTTTTCGTAATGTCTCATTTTCTTAAGTCAAAACCTTAATCCTATATTTTGTTTTGGGAATCTCAGCCAATGTTTTCCTTTCATTATGTCTCATATTTTAAATCAAAACCCTAATCCCATGTTTTCTTTTAAGATCAGGGGACTTTCCTAAACTCTAATCCAAAGTTTTTTTTCTCTAAATGCCTCTATCTTTTAGAAATGTCTCCTACTTTTGAAAAAAAACCCTAATCCTTTCTTTTCTTTTTGGAATGTCTACTATTTTTTATGAAAACCATAATCATATATTTTTTCCTCAATGTCTATTATTTTTAAATCACAACCCTAGTCCTATGTTTTCTTATAGTAATGTCTCCTATTTTTCAATCAAACCCCTAATCCTATGTTTTCTTTCGGAATGCCTATGATATTTACATCAAAATCCTAATCCTATATTTTATTTTCGCATTCCAAAACAATCCCATGTTTTAACTCAAAAACAAAGTATTGAAATCCTCAATCCTATGTTTTGTTTGCAAAATAGGAGGCATTCTGAATAAGAGTTTGAAATGGCTCCTATTTTTTGAATCAAAACCCTAATCCTTTGTCCTATTAAAAAAAAGTAATCTCTCGTATTTTTCATTCAAAACCCTAATTCTATGTTTTTTTTATAGTAATGTCTATTATTTTTCAATCAAAACCAAAATCTTATGTTTTCTTTTCGGAATGTCTCCTATTTTTTAATCGAAACAATAATCTCATCTTTTTTCTTTTCGTAACGTCTCATATTTTTCAATCAAAAAACTAATCCTTTATTTTCTTTTCAGAATGGCTTAGACTTTTGAATCAAAACCCTAATCATATGTTTTCTTTTTGGAATATCCGCTTATTTTTAATCAACACCCTAATCTGATGTTTTCTTTTGGAAATGTGCCCTATTTTTATTGTTTTTAATAAAAACCATAATAGTATGTTTTCTTATATTAATTTCTGTTATTTTTCAATGAAAACGCTAATTCTATGTTTTCTTTTGGGAACACCTCTTTTTGAATGAAAACTCTAATATTATATTTTCTCTTGGTGATGTTTACTATTTTTGAATCAAAACACTAATCCTATGTTTTTTTTTATGTCTCATATTTTTTAATCAAAAGCCTTATCGTATGTTTTTTTTATAGTGGCTCATATTTTTTAATCAATACCCTAATCTGATGTTTTCTTTTGCGAATGTCTTTTATTTTTGAATCAAAACAATAATCATATTTTTTATTTTTATAATATCTCATATTTTTCAGTCATAACCTAGTCATATGTTTTCAATTTTGAATCGAGGCCAAAATCTTATGTTATTTTTCTAATCCTCTCTTTTATATCATGACCCTAATTCTATGTTTTCTTCTCTTTTCCTATGTCTCCTATCTTTTGTTTTGAAATGTCTGATATTTTTTAATCAAAATACTAATCGAAATGTGTCCTATTTTTTATTGAAACCAGTAATCCTATGTATTATTTTCAGAATGTCTTCTATTTTTCAATCAAAACCCTAACTTAAGTTTTCTTTTTTGAATATCTTCTATTTTTCAATCAAAACCATAATACTATGTTTTCTTTTGGAAATATTATTAAAAAATATGAGACATTATGAAAGGCTTCAAAATGTCTCATAATTTTTTAAAAAAGGAGATATTTCCAAACGAAAACATTACTAATCAAATCTTTTTATAAAAACTTGAATCCTATGTTTTCTTTTCGAAATGTCTCATTTTTTTAATTAAAACACTAATCCTATCTTTCAAAACCCTAATCCTAACTTTTCTTTTGGTAATGTCTCCTATTTTTTCCAATCAAAACACTAATTCTATTATTTTTTTTCCTGAATGGCCCCTATTTTATAATAAAAACACTAATCCTCTGTTTTCTTTTGGGAATGTTTGCTATTTTTGAATCAAAACCCTACTCCTCTATTTTGTTTTGGAAATGTCCCTTACTTTTTGGTTTTTAATCAAAACCATAATCTTAAGTTTTCTTATAGTAGTGTCTCCTATTTTTTAGTCAAAATGCTAAGCCTATGTTTTCTTTTCTGAATGTCTCTTATTTTGCAAACAAAACCCGAATCGTAAGTTTTCTTTTCTTATGTCTCCTATTTATCAGTTTTTAATCAAAACCCTAATATGATGTTTTATATAATAATGTTTCCTATTTTTCAATATAATCCTAAGCATATGTTTTCTTTCCGAAATGGCTACTATATTTGAATCAAAAATAGTATATTTGAATAAAAAATGGCCTCTATTTTTTGGTTTTGATTAAAAACTAAAAATAGTTGAGAATTCCAAACCAAAAGATACAATTTGGGTTTTAATTCAAAAATAGGAATGGCTCCTATTAGGATTAGGGTGTCTATTAAAAAATAGTAGATATTCCAAAAAGAAGACATAACATTATTGATGAATAAGAGACATTAAGAAAACATTTCGATTATTTCATAAAGAAAAATAGGAGTCATTACTATAAGAAAACATAGGTTACGGTTTGGATTCAAAACTGTTAAGTTGGAACAATATGAGACATTCCGTAAAGAAAACATTGGATTAGGGTTTTGATTAAAAATTAGCAGTGATTTTCAAAACAAAAAGATAGAATTTGGGTTTTGATTAAAAAAATGATACACATTTTGAAAAGTAAACAAAGGATTAGGGTTTTGATTGAAAAATAGTAGGGTTTTGATTAGGGTATTGATTTGGAAATTTCCTAATCCTATGTGTTTTTTTGTAATGCCTTCTATTTTTAAAAAAAAAACTCTAATCATAATTTTTCTTTTAGGAATGTATCGTATTTTTCAATCAAAACCCTAATCTTATGTTTTCCTTTAGAATGCCCCCTATTTCTTTTTAAATAAAAAGGCGAATCCTATATTTTCTTTTCTTAATGTCTCCTACTTATTAGTTTTTAATCAAAACCCTTATCTACGTTTTTTTTTTTTGGAATGTCGCCAATTTTTCAGTCAATAACCTAATACTTTCTTTTCTTTTTGAAACATCTGCTGCTTTCGAATCAAAACCTTAATCCCATGTTTGCTTATAGTAATGTCTTCTATTTTTCATTCAAAACCCTAATCCTATGTTTTCTTTTCAAAATGTTTCATATTTTTTAATCAAAACCCTAATCATATGTTTTCTTTCCAAAATGTCTACTATTTTTGAATCAAACCACAATCTTATATTTTGTTATAGTAATGTCTCATATTTTTCACTCAAAACCTAATTCTATATTTTCTTATAGTAATGTCTCCTAATTTTTATTTAATACCGTAATCCTATGTTTTCTTTTCGAAATGGCTCACATTTTTCAATCAAAAATCTAGTCCTATGTTTTTTTATAATAATGTCTCCTATTTTTCAAACAAAACACTAATCCTTATGTTATGCTTTCTTCTTGAAATATCTCATATTTTTGAAAAAAAAAGGAGACATTTTCAAAATAAAACATTAAAATGCTATCTTTCAATCAAAACACGAATCCTTTGTTTTCTTTTCAAAATGTCTTATATTTTTTTTATCAAAACCCTAATATGATGTTTTATTTTGTGAATGTCTGGTATTTTTTAATCAAAATCCGAATCCTTAGTTTTCTTTTCAGAATGGCTCCTATTTTTATTAATCAAACCATAATCTTATATTTAAATGTCTGCTATTTTGGAAAGAAAACCCTATGTTTTCTTTTCAGATTGTCTGCAGTTTTTTAATCAAATCACTAATCCTATGTTTTCTTTTGGGAATGTGTCCTATTTTTCAGATGTAAATCAAAACCCTAATCCCTTTTTTTTCACAATATCTCATAGTTTTGAATCAAAAACCTGATCCTATCTTTTGTTTTGGGAATGTCTGCTAATGTTTAATCAAAACCCTAATCCATTTTTTTTCTTTTCAGAATGTCTCATATTTTTCAATTAGTACCCTACTCCAATGTTTTCTTTTCAAAATGCCGGATATTTTTGAATCAAAACCATAATCTTATGTTTTCTTTTGAGAATGTCAACTATTTTTGAGTCAAAATAATAATTCTACATTTTCTTTTTATAATGTCTCATATTTTTCAATGAAAACGCTAATCATATGTTTTATTTTCAGAATGTCTGCTATTTTTGAATCAAACCCCAAATCCTATGTTTTCTTTTGGAAATGTACCTTATTTTTTAGTTTTAAATGAAAACAATTTCAGGAATTCAGCACAATGTAGCTTTAGGCATTTAGCACAATGCAGCGATGAGTCTCACTGACTTCTCCATTCAGCTAGGGCTTTATGACGCAGAGTTTACTCGGACTCTTTAATACAATTTACTGTTGATCTCCAGGCCAGCTGAAGGGTCACTAGAGGACGCTTGGAGATGGCTAAACACTTCTCCTACTTATGATCCTCTCCAGACCAAGGCCACCACCCTCCGCACTCTAACACTACAATATATCCATTTTGTTCTTAGTTACACTTTGACAGGGCATGGCAACAGTACTGGGGTCATCAATCACCATAACTTCGACTTTTTGCTAAGCATGATGGATGGATTCTACCTACATTTGAGTTATGAGGTCGTTGTCTCCATCTCCAATCAGGGGACCGATCCTCGCACTGGCACCCATTTCATTGGCCCCTACATCACTCGTCTGCTCAGACGCATGGGCATTTTAGAAGGGACCGATATGATAAGGGTAGTTGGTCGTGTTACATCTATGCCCCTTGAGACATTTAGGTTGATGGGGATGTTGCACCATGTCCAGATTGCCAAGGGGTCAAGTACCACATCTAACAACACTCTGATACTCTCCCTACTGCTGCTCCTACTGTTGCTTCTCCCTCTTTCCCACCAGCTTCTCCCTTTTCGCAATAGAGGTCATGTTCTCCACCTCGTGGCCCCTCTAGTCACTCAAGACCAGGTTACCTGTTCATTCACTGCATTCAGGTGGGTGCATAGGAGCATGGCCCGTATTGCTAAGCATTTGGGCGTGTGGTTATCTCTTGAGCCAGTTTCTCCTGTATAACCCACGTGTTATATTGGAGTTGATACATCCGATTTTGGTTCGCAGGCCAGCTCTTCTTTTTCCTCTGGAGATGATTCTTAGCCCGAGAGTGCAGCCTTCTGACCACTATAGTACCAATCTTTCTCTTGTTTTTAGTTTTGTGTTCTTATTTCTATCTTTTGTAGTCAGTTAGCTAGATGAGTCCCCTGCTACATTTTGTTTTGCTTACTTGTTCTCTGCTTTTATGTTTTGTTGTTCTGTTATCTTTAGTTTATTGTATGTTATTTTGATTTCCCTGGTTTCACCTGTGTCCTCTACTCATCTCAGGGATTGTGTTATTGCTTGGATTTGGTTAGCATACACGTTTTGAATGGCACCATCACTCTTTATGTTCAAGAAAGTCACTTCAATCCTCCTTTCTTTTTTAAATGTTATTCTCAATTTTTGTACATGGCATCCATTTCTACATTGAGAACAATGTAGCGTTCAAGTGTGGGCGAGGGTTGCATGCTTGCCTTATGAATGAGTGTTTTGCTAATGATGATCTAAGATTGCGATGTTGGATATTGTTAAACCTAGTGGAACATGTGTGTGTTAGTGCCTTTATTGGAGCCAAAATGTAGACTCTCTTTTACTCTAAAGACCTAAGATCTCATCACTTTGTCCTAATTGTGGCGCTACCTGTTCTAGCATAATAACCTTTTGCTTAGGACCAAGTTTAGTTTTCTAAGTCTTTTGTTTCACAGAAAACAAAAAAAATATCACAGAAAGTTAGATTCTTTCAAATGTGCGACCAGTGAATTGTATAATTTTTTGTTCAAAAGATGGTAGAAAGAACTATCGCCTTGGATGTGTGATAGCCGCTCTTGAGTAGTCAGATTTTGAGCATACAAGTGTACATCTGATGAGCTACAGAGGAAAAAGGCTACCTTTAGGGTGTATGAAACTACTACCCACTGTGTTTACTGTGAATAATGGTCAAATAGTGTAGGTTAATTCCTAGATACTTTCGGGCAATCAATTTAATGTTTTCACACACGCACGAGGTCTTTAAAGTAAAAGTGTAGTCATTTATTGTGAGTTATTGTTGAATTAACTCTTGCAGTTTCCCTTATTGTTGAGAATTTGCTATTCTCCTGAGATCAGAAGTGTTGCACTCATCCTTTCTTTTAATGAGTGATGTGAGATTGCTTGAGGACAAGCAAACATTCAAGTGTGGGGGTATTTGATGAGTGCATTTCATATCATATTTATTTAACCTCACTTAATCAATTTTACTCATCCTTTAGTATAATTTTGTGTTTATTCGGTGCTACTCTAGGTATAGTTGTTAGATGTGCAAGATGTTGGGTTTTGAAGCAATTTGGAATGAAATCGGAGATGAAACATGCACAGAATGAAGATATTAGCTAAGTGATCAAGCTAAACATGGGTAGAGCATTTTCGTGCTCTGTCCCACTGATTATCTCGGCTTGGAGAATGTCTCAATGAAAACTCAAGCAAGAGGGTGCTCTCAAGCGGAACACGGTCGAAGCATGAGCGTGTTTCTCCCACTGAATATATCAGGTTTGAGGCATTTTTTGTCTACCCCGGGAAGCACGCTTTGCTCGCTACTAGCATAATCTCGCTCAAGTGAAACATGGTCTAAGCACCATCATGCTCCTTCCCATTAGGAAAATCTAGGCCTGCACTCAGCCAATTCACTCAAAAGCCCTACCGAGGAAATGTGGTCTAAGCACGACCGTGCTTAGCCCATTTTGAGCCCGAAATTACCCTTTTTAACTCCAGCTTTTATTGTTTTACTCTCACCTTTGTTTTCGGGATTCTTCTCTCCACCGGGGGGACTTCGAAGAGAGCGGAGATTAGGCTTTGCCACACCTTCTAAGGGGATCAAGGACGAGTTGGAGGCATAAGGGAAATGGGGTTATCATATTGGAGCTCGAGTAGGAAGATTATCTTTTTATGAAGGGAGTCATATCTACTATCTTTCGTTATTTCTCTTTATTTGCCTCATGGTACCCGTCCATGAGGGGCTAATGGTCCGCGATGTCCTAGGACATGAGCTATGATGTTTTGTATGATTTGACTACATGTTTTTATTGTCTACAGAGTTCTTTTAGATTCATGTGTTTAATCTTGTGTTGCATAACTTGATGTGTTATATTATGCATAGTTACCTTGGTAAAAGTAGATGTATGGATTACCATAGTTATGATTGCTTGTGTGATTGCA
Source organism: Dioscorea cayenensis subsp. rotundata (assembly GCF_009730915.1). NCBI lineage: Eukaryota > Viridiplantae > Streptophyta > Magnoliopsida > Dioscoreales > Dioscoreaceae > Dioscorea > Dioscorea cayenensis. The sequence continues at coordinate 23,144,643 of NC_052479.1, read as the reverse complement.
AAACTTGATGTGTTTGAAATGCATAGTTATCTTAACAAAACATGGGGTACTTGAGAACTATATTTGCAACATTGCTTGTGAGCGCGCACTTGAACTTTAGAATGTACCTGGTAGCCTTTCAAAGTAAGTCAGTATGCTATAACTCATAGGAATCCTCATGGGACATTGGTCTCTTATTGTTAAAATCTCGATCCTAATCATCCGGCATCTCCATCTGTTCTTTCCTTGTTTGCTTGTTTCTATTCTTTTAAACAACCTAATTCTTGTTGAACTAGACATTGGAAGAAGAGTTAGTACATTAAGTCTAGTCCCTGAAGTTCGATAACCCTACCCCTCATAGGGTACCACTTTACTACTTGTTTGCGACCCGTACACTTGCGGAGAGTGCATCATAATACCCTAATCTCTTGTTTTCTTTTCAGAATGTCTCATTTTTTTAATCAAAAAGCTAATCCTATGTTCTGTTTTGAAAATCTCTGCTAATTTTTAATCAAAACCATAATATGATGGTTTTCTTAGAATATCTCATATTTTTGAATCAAAACACTAATCCTATATTTTTATTTCGAAATGGCTCCTATTTTTCAATTAAAAACCTAATCCTTTGTTTTCTTTTTGTAATTTCTATTACTTTTGAATCAAAACCCTGATCCTTTGTTTCCTTATAGTAATGTGTACTATTTTTTCAGTTAAAACTATAATCGTAGGTTTTTTCTTTTGGCAATGCCATATTTTTTATCAAAACCTTAAGCTTTTGTTTTCTTTTCGAATGTCTGCTATTTTTTAATAAAAAAAAAACAATCGTATGTTTTATTTTCTGAATGTCTACTATTTTTGAATCAAAAACCCCAATTATATGTTTTCTTATAGTAATGTCTTGTATTTTTTAATCCAAACTTTAATCCTATGTTTTCATTTTTTGAATGTCTCTAATTTTGCAAACAAAACCTGACCAATCAAATCCAAACTTTAACATCTGCCATTTATCAATTTTGATTCTAAACCCTAACCTATGTTTTCTTCTTGGAATGTCTATTATTTTTCAACAAAAAACCTATTCCTTTCTTTTTTTTTTCCTTTTTGGAATGTCTGCTATTTTTGCAACAAAACCCTAATCCCATGGGTTCTGTTTAGAATGTGTCCTATTTTTTAGGTTTTAATCAAAATTTAATCCTTTGTTTTCTTTTTTATAATGTCTCATTTTTTTTAATCAAAACCATAATCCTATCTTTTGTTTTTATGAATGTGTGCTAGTTTTGAATCAAAACCCTAATTGTATGTTTCTCTTTTCGGAATGTCTCTTATTTTTGAATTAAAATCCTAACCCTTTGGTTTTTTTTTCGCAATGTCTCCTATTTTTCCAATCAAAACACTAATTCTATGTTTTCTTTTCAAAATGTCTCCTATTTATCGGTTTCCAATCAAAACCCTAATCGTATTTTTTAAAATGTCACCTATTTTCTAATCGAACCCTAATGCGATGTTTTTTTTTTGGAAATGTCTCCTATTTGTTTAGTTTTTTTTCTAATCAAAACCCTTCTCTATTTTTTTGGAATATCACTTATTTTTTTATTGTAAACCGTATTTCTATGCTTTATTTTCAATATGTCTCCTATTTTTCAACTAAAACCCTAATCCTATGTTTTTCTTTTTGGAATGTCACCTAAATTTGGTTTTCAATCAAAAACTTAATCTTATTATTTCTTCTCGGAATGACTTCTAGTTTTGAATGAAAACCCTAATTTTATGTTTTCTTTTTGTAATGTCTCCTATTTTTTATTTTTCAAACAAAATCCTAATTCTATTTGTTTTTCATAATGCCTCCTATTTTTGAATCAAAATCCTTATCCAATGTTTTTTATTCATAATGCCTCCTATTTTTTAGTCAAACCTCTAATCCTATGTTTTATTTTCAAAATGTCTCTTATTTTTTAGATTTGAATCAAAACTCTTATCATATGTTTTCTTTCTAGAATATCTCATATTTTTTTAATCAAAACTCTGACCATATGTTTTCTTTTCGGAATGTCTCCTATTTGTTGGTTTTAAATCAAAACCCTAATCCTATAATTTTTCATAATGGGTACTATTTTTTAATAAAAATAACAATCCTTATCATATGTTTTCTTTTTGCAATTTCTCCTATTTTTTAATCAAAACACTAATCCTCTATTTTGTTTTTGGAATGTCTCATATTTTTTTAATCAAAACCCTAATCCTATTTTTTCTGTTAGGAATGTCTGCTATTTTTGAATGAAGACCCTAATCTTATGTTTTATTTTTGGAAGGTCTCAAATTTTTCAGTCAAAAACATAATCCTATGTTATAATTTGGAAGTGGCTCCTTTATTTTAAAGACAACCCTAAGCCTATGTTTTCTTTTTCAAAATGTTTCCTATTCTTCAGTCTTGAATGTAATATTTTGTTTAATTAAAACCCTAATTCTATTTTTTATTTTCAAAATGTCTCCTATTTTTTAATTAAAACACTAATCCTATATTTTTCTTTTACAAATGTCTCATATTTTTGGGTTTGAATCAGAACCTAATCTTATATTATTTTTCTTATGTCTCCTTTTTTCAATCAAAACACTAATCGTAAGTATTTTTTTGTGGTTGTTTTTTTGGGAAAACATAAGATTAGGCTTTTAATTAAAAAATGGGAGGCATTCGATCAAAACCCGAATCCTATATTTTTTTTCTTAATATCTCCTATTTTTTAGTCAAAATCCTAATCATTAGTTTTCATTTTGCAATGCCTAATATTTTTGAATCAAAATCCTAATCATATGATTTCTTTTTGGAATGTTTAATATTTTACAAGCAAAACACGAATCCTATGTTAATTGTATGTTTTCTTTTCATCATGTCTCATATTTTTTAATCAAAACCCTAATCCTAAGGATATATGGAATGCCTCTTATTTTTTAATCAAAACCCTAATACTATGTTTTATTATAATAATGTCTCTTATTTTTAATCAAACCCTAATCCTATGTTTTTTTTCAAAATGACTTCTATTTTTAAATCAAGAACCTTATCCTTTACTTTCTTTTGGTAATGTCTGCTATTTTTGAATCAAAAACCATAATCCTTTCTTTTCTTTTTTTAATGTTCCCTATTTTTTGAACTATTTTTCAATGAAAAACCCTAATCCTATATTTTCTTTTCGTAACACTTACTATTTTTGAATAAAAAACCTAATCCTTTCTTTTCTTTGCTTTTCATAGTGTCTACTATTTTTGAATCAAAACACTAATTCTATGTTATCTTTTGGTAATGTCTGTGATTATTGTAGGAAAACATAAATCCTATATTTTTTTTTAGAAATGTCCCCTATTTTTCAATCAAAACCTTTACCTTTTTTTTTCTTTTCGTAATGTCAGCTATTTCTGAAACAAAACCCTAGTAATATATTTTAATTTCAGAATGTGTATTTATTTTCAGTTTTGAATTAAAACCTAACGTTTTGTTTTCTTTTCAAAATGTATATTTTTTTTATCAAACCTCTAATCCTATCTTTTGTATTAGGAATGTCTGATAATTTCTAATCAAAACAATAATTTGATGTTTTTCCTTTCGGGATGTCTCATATTTTGCAATCAAAATCCGAATCCTATGTTTGCTTTTCTTATTGTCCCCTATTTATTAGTTTTGAATCAAATCCCTAACCTATGTTTGGTTTTCAGAATGTCTCTTATTTTTCAATCAAAAACCAAATCATCTCTTATCTTTTTTTGGAATGTTTGCTTTTTTTTAATCAAACCTTAATCCTATGTTTTTTTTATTGGGAATGTGTCTTATTTTCATTTAAAACTCTAATCCTATGTTTTCTTAAGGTAACGTCCTCAATACTTCAACTAAAACCGTAATCCTATATTTTCGTTTTGAAATTCCTACTATATTTAAATCAAAACCCTAATCATATGTTTTCTTTTCGGAATGTCTCCTATCTTTCAATCAAAACCAAAATCCTATTTTTTCTATTCTTAATGTCTCCTATTAATCAATTTTTAATCAAAACCCTATAATATGTTTTATTTTCGGAATGTCTCCTATTTTTTCATCAAAAACTTAATCGCATGTTTTTTTCCCAGAATGGCTACTATTTTTTAATCAAAATCATAATCCTATGTTTTACATTTTGAATGTGTCCTATTTTTTAGTTTTGAATCAAAACCCTAATCTTTTGTTTTCTTTTAAGAATGTTCCTATTTTTGAATAAAATTTAGTGAGCATACATTCAAATAAAAAGCATAGGATTAAAGTTTTCATTAAAAAATAATATACATTCAAAAAAGAAAGCATAGGATTAGTGTTTTGCTTCAAATATAGTGAGCATTCAGAAAAGAACACACAGGATTAAGGTTTTGATTGAAAAATAGGAGACATTACTATATGAAAACATAGGATTAGGCTTTTGTTTCAAAAATAGTAGACATTCCAAAAAGAAAATAGAAAATAAAGGATTAGGGTTTTGATTCAAAACTAAAAAATAGGAGACATTACTATAAGAAAACATATATTTAGGTTTTTGATTCAAAACTGATAAATAGGAGACATTACCATAAGACATTAACATATTTTGGTTTTGATTGACAGATAGGAGACATTACGAAAAAGAAAACAAAGGATTAGCATTTTGAAAGATAGGATTATTATTTTAATTAAAAAAAATGAGACATTTCAAAAAAAATAAAGGATTAGGGTTTTCGATTCGAAAATAGGATTAGGGGTTTGATTGAAAACAAAATATTAGGGGTTTGATTTAAAAATAGTAGACATTAGGAAAAGAAAACAAAGGATTAGGGTTTTGATTGAAAAATATGATACATTTCAAAAAGAACATAGGATTATGATTTTAATTAAAAAATTGGAGACATTACTGTAAGAAAACATAGAGTTAGTGTTTTGATTTTCAAAAAACTAAGACATTCCGAAAAGAAAACAAAGAATTAGGATTTTGATTCAAAACTAAAAAATAGCACACATTACGAAAAGAAAACATAGGATTAGAGTTTTTGATTAAAAATAGTAGATATTTCGAAAAGAAAAGAATGGATTAGCTTTTTGATTGAAAAATAGGAGATATTTAGAAAAGAAAACATAGGTTATGGTTTTGATTCAAAATTGATAAATAGGAGACATTAAGAAAGGAAAACATAGGATTCGGGTTTTGGATTTTGTTTGCAAAATAGAAGAAATTCTGAGAAGAAAACATATGATTAGATATTTACTAAAAAATAGTAGACATTTTGAAAAAAAAACAAAGGATAAGGGCTCTGATTCAAATTTAAAAAATTGGACACATCCCGAAAAAAAAAAGGATTTTGGTTTTGATTCAAAAATTTGGGACACTACTATAAGAAAATATAAGATTAGTATTTTGATTGAAAAATATGAGATATTAAGAAAAGAAAGCATATGTTACAATTTTCATTCAAAATTGAAAAATAGTATTTTCATTCAAATATACTAGGTATTCCGAAAAGAAAACATAAGATTAGTGTTTTCAGTGAAAGATATAAGGCATTCCGATAAGAAAACATAGGATTTGTGTTTTGATCAAAATATAGTATGCATTCCAAAAACAGAAAACACTGGATTGCAAGTTTGATTGAAAAATTGGGGACTTTGCTATAAGAAAGCATAAGATTAGGGGTTTGATTTAAAAATAAGAGACATTACAAAAAGAAAACATATGTTAGGGTTTTGATTCATAACTGATAAATATCACAAATAAGAAAAGGAAACATAGGATTCACGTTTTGATTGAAAGATACGAGGCCTTATGAAAGGAAACAAAGGATTAGAGTTTCGATTCAAAGATAGAAGACATTGTGGAAAGAAAAGATAGGATTAGGGTTTTGATTCAAAGATAGAAGACAATCCGGAAAGAAAAGATAAAATTAGGGTTTTAATTCAAATATATTAGGCATTGCGAAAATTAAAAATATAGGATTAGTGTTTTGATTGAAAAATACTTGACCTTACTATAAGAATGCATAGGATTAGGGTGTTGAGTGAAAAATATTAGACATTAACAACGCCCATGCGTATCTCCCGCAAGTGCACGGGTTTGTCAAGTAATAAAATCCCAGGTGAGTGGGTATCGTATCTACAGGGAATATGGATTAAAAATACTTAAGTTGTTTCTTAACTAAGAGAAATATGAATAGTGATTTGTGTGGTAAGATGTAATGCAAACAAAAGTAAAAGAGACAAGAGAGAGAGCACAAGTAAAGGGGAGGTAAGGCAATCGATATAAATGGAGTACTCGGATATTGATCCGCCTAGGACAATCATTTCAAGTGCAAAACCCCTTTATTATGCTTCCTAACTAATGCATTAATGAGTCATAGAGATCTTTTAATACATGGTCCCAAATCTAAGGTCAACCATGCCTAACCCTATACATATCCCGGAGGAGAAATTGAACACCCTCAACCCTCGCACTCGTATAGAATTGCAATGAGTTCTAGGGATTCCAAGTGATAAATCCTCTTCCTATATGTAGACCTAACCCTTTGGTCCAGCGGAAGGTCCCTAGCCATAATTAAGCTCCCTAGATGCTAAAAATCACTTCAACGCTTTTACTCCATTGCACTCACAACTAAGCCCCAGCTGGAAGGTCATCCCTCAGCCCATTCACTCTATTATAACCGCAAAGAACTCAAGGAATTGGAGGTAGAATAAATCACACCGGAGGAGAAAGAGGACGCTCCGCTACCTCTCGACTCACCCTCTCAACCTCTCCAATCTAGCTTTGTATAACTCTGGTGATTGTCACCACTCACCAGGGTTACCAATAAGAACTCTCAACCCGTAGTGTCACTCTAAGAGAGTATTCATACAATCAATGCATTCAAGATTGGAACTCAATAAAAACATCAATTAATGAAAGCATAATAACAATGTTCACTGAAACGAATACATCCTAGTGTTCACAATCCAATTACCCACTAGGGGGTTTAGTTCTCCATGGAGCTAAGTACAATCAATGAAATCGAATGTAAAAGCAATCAATCCATAGAAAACTCCCTTGATAGTCATGACGATGGTTTTGTGGAAAGTCCTCTACTCGTCCAAAAGTGTCCCTTTGTCCGCCTAGGATACACCTCTGCGGATCGGTGTCGATTTGAAAAGCTCTACCACTAACCTTCTTGTAAATGGAGCATGATGTCGAGCCCCTAGAACCTTTCCTAATGCCCTAGCCAATGCCTCTCCAAATCGTAGCCGCAGCCCTCTCTCGTTGGTGAAAAGATAGAGAAAAAGATTATGAAATCGGGGCTAAAATCGGCCATAAATAGGTCTGGAATCGGGAATATACACGCCCAGTGAATATTTCACACGGTCCATGGGAGTTAACGTACGGGCGTGAAATTTCTACACGCCCGTGTGGCTTCTCTAGATAACTCCTTTTTCGGCCGCCGTGAATAGTACCTGCTACAGTATTTTCCTACGGTGCCCAACTAAAGTACCGGTGTGAAACACTCCTGAAACCAAGATTTCATCGAGAGTAACATAAATACACACTATTAGCGTTAAAAACCCGATAAAAATAATTCTCATCATGAGGGAAAAGAACACTCGTGATTCTTATCACACACAAGCACTTATCAAACTCCCCCACACTTAAGCTTTTTGCTTGTCCTCAAGCAAAAATTAAAAACATTGTATGCATAGATGAAGGAAATATTGGAAGTGCTTGGGCTTAGGTTCACCAAAAGCATGCAAAGAGAACATTCTACATGTAAGCGAGAGTTTCAACACTAAATATGAAAAATCAATGTCAGTAGCTAAAAATTTAAATCAAAAGGACAACAAACCCGAATCGTAGTGTGAACTTACTCAAGTCAAACCCAAAGTATACTCCTCAAAGTTCTACTTGTAATGGACTTATTTATCTACAAAAGGTAACAACAAAAATTCAAAAAGGGTAGTAGCTTCACATCCTCTAAGGTAGCACTTTCCAAACGGCCGCTGGTGGCTTTCACACTTTCGAGGTGGTAGCTTTCACATCCCATAAGATAACTCTTTTCTCTCATTAGGCTATAATTAGTATCCGACTTATGAGAGTAGCTTCATCACATCATGGGTCGTAGCTCTTTTCCACCTAAACAAGCACAACTAAACAACAAAACTATTTTTGTTCTTTCTTTTCATTTTTCCATTTTTTATTTCATAAATAACAAAAGAAACAACAATAACTAGTCCCTTTAACATTGAACATGAGTTTCCAAAAGAGTTTAAAAGAGTGAGTAGTGCAACAAGTGTCAATCGGGCAAAACATTCCCTACAAATTCAAACAAAAACTAGAGCATGAAGATATCTCAATGTTAAAAATTCTCCTAAACTCTAGAATACAATCACTGCAACTAAGGTGAACCGCCATTGCCTATATGAGCATGTATACCAATCATGACTAATATAAAAGAGATGTGTGCACTATAAAACTCCCCCCACACTTAAGTTGTACATTGTCCCCAATGTACACATGCAAACTCACTCATGATGTACATAAATCAAGAATAAATGTGGGAGAAGCAATCAAAACAATACTCCCCTGACTCTTAGTATTGCATTTGATGGAGCAAAGACGTTGGGAGTGGTGTTCCAACGGGTTGTGAAGCACACACGGCCAAATGCCGAAATACCTTGGCCGTGTCTATGACAAGTTCTCAATTCCCATGATGACAAGACCATCTGCAAGCATACACGAGGGGGTTCAGTGAAGCTCAATAAAACAAAAATAGCTCGAGTATATAAAAGATAGAGAAATGAATACAACTCGAGACAACAAAATGGAAATAAACTCAGAAGGAAAGTCCTTTCTGAGTATACAAATCAAAAATGAAGTGTAAAAAGTAATAAAAACGAAAGATAATAAATCAAATGTCGGTGCCGCACTCTGGCTCCTCTGCTACTATGGGTGCTAGACCGAAGGGTGCTGGTGGAGGTGGTGATGGTGATCTCGGAGGAGTCTGAGGAGTCCTCGGTCGTAAGACAAACGACGAGGAGACGTCTCGCTCTAGAATCTGCTGTAGCGTGTCGAAACATACTATGAACTATGTATACTGTGTGGCCTGCGTAGCCCGAATCTCAGCAATCTCTGCTCAGGCCTCAACGACCTCTGTCCATATCACCCCCACAGCATTCTCGAGCCTCTCAAAGCGATCATGGGCTCGAGATGGTGAAAACATGCGCATCGGGATGGGTCCTCCGCCACCCCGAGGTGCATCGAGCCTCCATGTGGCAGCAGGCCTGAGGAACAGGGTCCGAAGCCTCGACATCATAACCCTCCTCCTCTACTATCTCTAGATCTGGTAGAACTAACGCATAAACTCCCATCCAAACTCTCATGACCATACCCATCAATCTCATCGCCTCCCAGGCTCGGGAGGTAGTATACTCGCTTTCACTCACGCGAATCAGCGGAATAAGAGACCCATACCCAAAACTAGTCTCATAATGTAGGGGCCTAAGAAGATCGCTCTCAATCTGGCATACTGCCCCTGATGTCGGATGTACTCTGTGACTATATGCCCTAAATGAACCGGTATGCGTTGAACCATCGAATACAGGTACAAAAGCTCTTGTGGGCTCAGGACAACAGTGCTATCACCACGGCCATTAACCAACTGCTCAGAATGGCATGTAAATATCGGTATGTAGGTCAGGAAAGGCACGTGGCCTTGGACACCCCTGGCTCATACTGACCCTGACCACACAATGCTCTATAAGCTCTCTGCGGGGTGAAAGCTCCTTGGTAATCTGTCGGTAACTTGGAATACTCCTCAGTGTCTATAAATATCTCCTCGTATAAGCCAAGCCTGACTGAAAACTGAGTAATACTCATGCTATGGTGATGTCCAAATGCTCTGAACTGAATGGCATCCAAACTGTCAAATCTCGCATAAGATCTATCAAACTCGAAGGATGATAAGACCTCAAGTGTAAGCTCACGAATGGCTGGCCCCCTAGTCGACAATATCTACCTCCAAACCTTCCAATGAAAACGAGATCATCGACCTCATCATGAACTCATCTCCTGCTGTGAGATCTCTCAATATACTCATATCTAGGAATTGAGTATGTCCGAAATGAAAGTCTAGACAAACGCTCAAAATGTGGTCGGGTCGCCGAGAATAGCAAATCTATGCCCTAGGGACTTGGGGATGACTCACACGGCCGTTTCCGAGCTTGCTTCCTAGACCGGGTGCCATAAGTCGCAATATTTGAAAGAAAAATTGATTAAACTAGTTAATTAATCAATGTCGCAGAAATCCACATCGGTTGTGTGGAATTTCAGATGCCCGTGCTCGATCCACCCGGGGTGAAAACGCATGGTGCGCCTCAAAAACCAAAAATACACCGTTAGATTGCTTCTAACTTTGGTCTAAACATGCATAATCATTTTAATTGTAAAGATGAAGCATTTTTCACCAGTTTCATCGATTAAAATCAAGAATTGACGAAGAAAACAAAAGATAAGGCTTACCGGTTATGTGAAATGGGAAAAACTTGAATCAGCCGGAAAACCAAACAAAAATCCCTCCAAATAGGCAATACAAAATCGGGAGAAGGTGTGAGTGTGAATTCAGATGAATGGAAAGTCTGAAAATGAGAAGAAATGATGATCCTTTTTAAAAGGACTCGTGCCTCTTGGCGTTCTGTACATCCACACGGCATGTGGAAATTGCCCACGCCTGTGCACCTCCATAGGAGAGTTTTACAAGGGATGATGCATGCCCCTATGCGCTCTCGGGAAAACCCACACTTCCTTTGAATGCATCCGCATGGCATGTATAAAATACCCACGCCCATGCACCCGACCCACAGGGGCAGCGGCACGCCCCTGTGGCTTATCTGTCAAACCCGAGCGTAATCACTGTAGTGTCCTGCGACGCGTGTGGAAATTCCGCGCGTGCGGATAGTCATCTGCCCCGACTAACGTGGGCAGCCCCACAGCCCCTGTGTTCTCTCAGTATGGAGAGAGCTCGTCGTAGCAGAGATTCGCGACGTCTGCGTGAAAAAATCACCCACACCCGCATGCGTTTTTCGATGTGTTCACCCATTGTGGGAGAGTCCACACCCCTCGTGTTTCCTCGGGATGATTTGCCAAGTCTCGCAGAAGACATCACGCCCGGGTGTGGGAATTACCCACGATGTAGACCATTACAGGTTGCCTGCACGTGGGTGAGTCCACGCTCCCTGTCTTCTCGGATGAGATTTGAACAAGACTCACGCTGTCGCGAAAAATTCCACACGGGCATGTGTTTTCTCCGTACACTTAGAAAAACTTTTGTAGGGCTCATTGAAAATTTCTTTGAACATAACTAAAAACTCAGAGCCTGCTTTACAAGGCAACTTTAACCAGAGAAAACACGAAAAAAAAAACACTCAAATGACCTAAACTCGCCAAATCCACATAAATACACATGATGACATCAAAAATCCACAATACAATACATACAAATGTAAACATTTAAAATTACACACCAACACCCACACGTTTATTTCGTGAGACCTAAACTACTAACTAAGAAAACGTAAACACTTGGGTTGCCTCCCAAGAAGCGCTTTGTTTTACGTCAATGCATACGCACACGTACCTCTGTCTTACCTCACGGGGTTCAAAGATGAAGGTTGCTCTCTACCATAGCTTGAAAGCATGATGAACAAAGTCTCTTCAAGGTAGAGGAGAGTTATAGGGCTTGGGATCACCTAGTAATGTTTCATCCAACTTGTTCGATTCACGCACATCTCCAACAGCCTTGGAGCGTTTCCGGTGGCATCTCCTCGCCCTCTTCATCTTCCGAAGCACCTTCTTCAGGATCCCCGAAGTAGACGGAACTTCTTCCATCGAGCCAAGCATTATTACTTCTTCATTTTCCTCCTCTTGGTCGAACAAACCCTCGTACGGGTTCGGATTGAACATTTCTTGTATATATTCATCAACAATCTCATCAGTAGTCTCTAGAAAATACAAAGTATCATCAAAATCAAGAGAATGCCATATGGCTTTTTATGAAGGTGATATGAGTCTGTCATCTCTAACTCTCAAAGTTAGCTCCCGCCATCCATGTCCAACAATGCCTTGGAAGCTCGTGCAAGAACGACCTCCCAAAATATCAAGGGTACATCCGTATCCTCACATCGGCTACATCTAGTGCTCACAAAACTGGCAATGTAGAAACTAAGTACTGCCCACCTTAGCAAGTTAGCACATCTTCGGCGATACCCTCGGATGTCTCACCGCTAGGGTCCGGGCCAATTGCAAAGACATCCGGAGTGGGCCTAGGCCTCGCCCAAGCCTGGGAAGCTTTTGAAAGAAGTGTGTGGCTTATATGACGTTGACATCGGCCCCCGAGTCCGCCAATGCCATTTCTTTACCTGCACTGTCGGTCTCTTCCTCTTGTTCGGCAAGCTCTTTTGCAAATCGCTGCCAAGCAAGAAGCATCTGGAGATCACGACAGCTCCTCATCTTAACTTCCTCTTGTTAGTCAACAAGTCCTTCAAGAATTTTTGCATACTTAGGCATTTGAGACAATGCCTCACAGCGGGAATGTTGATGTGGAGTTGCTTGAACAAGCTCAGAACTTCTTGTACT
>NC_052479.1:22986144-23131032 GCF_009730915.1 Dioscorea cayenensis subsp. rotundata | reverse complement strand
CGGAAGTTACGTATTGCTTTGATGCTATGACGGAGGAGGAATCGATCAAAGCTGGTGACAAAGCGCCTCAAAAGCCATAAAGACCTCCTCTCCAAACCCTAGCCGTCTCACCCCTCAAGAGCCGCACAAAAAGATGAGAAAGAATAGGGCAAAACGGCTATTTATAGGTCTTAGATCACGCCCTGTCACGTGCCCCTCACGCGCCTGCAGTGGATTTTCCACGCCCGCGTGCAGTCGCAGGAATTTCACGCGGTCGCTACAGAATGATACAGAAAATATCCACAGTGCATTTTTCACAAAACGCGATCCCAAACACTCTTTCTTGAGGCCACATGTCCGGGCACACGTCCCATGTGGTAGGCTATAAAAACTTTTCTTCATCGACGTATCTTTGAGAGGTCTTGCAATCTTTACAAAGAGAAGGGAACATGAAGATGTGGGCTCGCCTTTTGTGCCCTTCCAACTAGTGAATTGACTTGAATCTTCTTGAAGTTGGCACACATCTCCACGCTTATGAACTCCTCTCGTGTCTTGGTCCTTGAATTGAACAAGAACTCCCAACATTGTGTCTTTTATAGCCTATCTTTGCTTCCTTTTTACTCTTCAAGGCATTCACAACCTATATGCATAAAAGAACACCAAATACACAATATGAGACATAAACCATGGTAAAAAATGATGCTCAATGCATGTAAAACATATATAAAAATATGTCTACTCAAGCACTTATCAAACTCCCCACACTTAAGTCTTTGCTTGTCCTCAAGCAAAAATTAAACATTAAACTCATGGAAAGAAAAAGAGAAGTGCTTGGCCTTAGGTTCACCAAAAAGAGTACAAGAATAAAAATTCTACAGTCATGGAGAGAAATCAAACACTAGACAAAACAATCAATGCTCTAGCAAACAATCCAATCAAAAAAATGAATGTGATAAAAATCCGAATGCGTGTGTGTGTGAAAAACTCAACTCATGTCAACACTATGTCCACTACCAAAGTTCTTATTAACATGGGACTTATTTATAAACAGAAAAGAATAGGTAGTAGCTTCACACAACCCTCTAAGGTAGCTCCTTTTCCCAAGATGCCTCCCGAGTGGCTTTCACATTTCGAGGTGGTAGCTCTTTCTACCAAGGATGGTAGCTTTCACACATCCCATGAGATAGCTCTTTCTCTCATTAGGGCATAACAAGTATCCGACTTATGAGAGTAGCTACATACATCATGGGTGGTAGCTCTTTCCACCCCCTATGTACAAACAATTTCCAATTCTTCTCAAATTTTTTTCTGATTTTTTTCTGATTTTTCCTTTTGATTTTTTTCTATTTTTTTTAAATAAAAAACTAGCACACTAAAAGTCCCAAAAACATAATGAACTAGAGTCTTCATAGGTCTAATGAGCGAGAAAAAGTGCACAAAGAGCAATCGGACAAAAAAATATTCAATAAAAATTGGATGAAAAACTAGAGCATGATAAAAATCCATGTTTATAATCTCCAAAAACTAAGAATTAAACTCTTAACCCTAAGGTGAACCTTCATTGGCAACAAGAGCATGCTCATGAAAACACAAGTAAAAGTCATGTATAAGGTGAACCCTCCCCCACACTTAAGATGTACATTGTGCTCAATGTACGCATGCAAGCACAATAAAAATAATAACAATGGAAGCATAATGTGTGTGGGAATGCAATTAAAATAATACTCCCCTGAACTCCTCATTCTTCGTTTGGTGAAGCCTAACTCATGGGTGTATGTGTTCATCGGGTTGTGAAGCTCACACGACCATGTGACAACAGCACATGATCGTGTCTATGACAAAAACACCATCAACATCACTCTCAAGGCCATCTTGCATGTAGATAAGGGGTTCAGTGAAGCTCAATCAAAATAGAAAAGATGTACGAGTTCTTATAACTAAACACATGAAGCATAAACTCCTATAAACAAAACAAAACACAAAGTTAATAAAAGTCTAAAAGATAAAATAAAGAAAAACTAAAAAAACTGAAAACAAAAGTAAAGAAAACTAAAAGAATCATGAGTGGGACGCCTCAAGCATCGACGTCCCTCTCTCGTGTTGCCGGTGTGCCAAAAAGAATGTTCTCATCCAAGGTTAACCGTATGAAATCAAAGCATTTCGAACAAGTTTTTTTCGGTCCTTGGTGTCATACCCTGCAAAATAAAGCTTCAAAAAGAAGTCGCTAAGCATGAATTTGATGAGTACAGTGGCTCCACTCGGGCATGGAGGCCAAGCCAACGACTTTTCTGGCCTTATTGGGTGCTTTTCCACCCCACGCGGGCGTGGGGGCAAGCCACGCATTTGTTTCGGGCCTCGTGCTGCCAGTCCCACGCCGGTGGCGGGAAGCCACCGCCCGCGGCGCTCGTCTCGGCCAGACACCACGCGAGCGCGTGTGCCAGCCCACGCGGGCTGGTTAGTCCACGCTGGGCGCAGGGCTGGCCGCACGCCGCCGAGCGCGTCGGGTCGGGTGCCCACGCGGGCGCTGGGCGGCACGCCATGGGCACCCAACCATGGCCAAGAAGCCATGATTGGGCTCCAACGCTTCTAAAAATTTTTGATCCATATATTCTAAAGTGTTTCTACAAAATTTTTCCATGAAAAAAACAACACTTATAAACCAATAAAAACTTCATGGATTGGCAAAAATAAGAGCATGGAGAAAGATGGGAGAAGATGAAGCTTATCGGTGCAAATTGGTGAAGGAAACTTAATGTAAATGCCGGCAAAAACACTTTTTAAATCTCAAAGGAGTTGAAGAAACTTAGTTTTTGTGCTCAAAAGTTTGGATTCTTGAAGATGGAGAAGTGGGACATGAAGAGTGTAAGTGATGAAGATAATGAAAAAGTGACCCCTCATATTCTTATAAGCCACATGGGGGGTGTGGGAAATTCCACACCCCGCGGTGGGAGTATCAGACACCGGATCACGTGGAAATTCGCACACGACGCGATCGCGTGAGCTGCAAAAATTTCTGCAGACATCCCACGCAAGGCTCCAAACTTCAAATTAACACTAATTCTTCAACTATAAAACATGAATTACACCCTAAACCATGCCACATACACGAAAAATCAATTTAAATCACCAAAAATTTTTCCATGAAAAACTTCAACACCAACAAAAAAATTCATCAAAAGCACCCACTCATGAATTTATTACTGCAGTAAAATGAAAAATCTAAACTAGAAAAACATTTAAAAACTTGGGTTGCCTCCCAAGAAGCGCTTTGTTTTACGTCACTAAGCTTGACGTACTCTCTTCCTTACCTTATGGAGGCTTGAAAAGAGTGTGTTCCTCCCGACTAGACATTGTATAGCTACTTCCTTTAAAACCAAGAATCTAGTTGTCGGGGTGGAATATTAATTGGAGAGTCCAACCATCTAACTTTTTGGCCTCCAAGGAAACAATTTGGGCTGGGAATTGTCCAAGCTTAGCATAGGTGGGTCATTGGATGGCTTCAATCTCCTACCCACATCTTCTTCCCTTCCCAAAATCTCTTTCTTGCATTGTAAGAGTTGATCAATCCCAAAGAGAAATGCTTGTTCCATTACCTTGGGGTTTGCTTTTTCTTGTGTATTTTCAACTTGAGAGGAACATGAGACTAGCAAATCCCCTTGAAAAATTTTCCTCGCTCACAAGCATAATCTTCATTCACATAAATCCAAAAAATCTCAAAATGATATTCAACTTCTTTCTTTTTTTCATTTTCTACACCAATGTACTCAATTTGCCCAACTTCTTTCAATTGTGCTCATGGCCTCATCATGTCCCGGAGACACTTGCCTTGCTTGTTCAAATTCTTCTTTTTCCTTAGCAAGCATGTCCAAGATCTCTCCTAATTGATGCTCAATGTTTTTTTGATGGAGACATCATGACAACTTAATGTGGCCTCAATATTTTGGAAACGGGCATCGGTTGCTTCAATAAATCTCGGTAACACTCTTTTCCAACTCGAACTACATCTTCTTCAACTTTCTCATCCCATTGAAGTTCTTGTTGAGGTGCTTCCCATTGTTTGTCCATCAATATCCCACAAGAGGTTTGGATAGCTCCTTTGATTTGGATGATAGTTGATGCGATATGGATTGTGTTGTTGATGAACATTGATAAATTGATCAATTTTTTTCTAGTGAGAGCATCAACCTGAAAAATATAAATCTACAACTGGATTAATCATCATTCAAGTTCCATGCAAGAAAAAGTAAATAAGACAAAAATAAAACAAAAATAGAATGGTGGAAAGAAGATAGAGTGAAAATAGATGAAAAAAACAAAAATAAAAAAATCGATGAGAATGATGGAAGAAAAAAAGAAAGTGTGGAATAGACAAAATAAAATGAAAAAGATAAAGTGGCTAGAGCAACAAAGTCCAAGTATTCCTAGTATCCTGCTCCCTCGCAACGGGCGCTAAAAAACTTGACACGCGTCCGAATATGCATGTAAACCGCAAGTGTACGGGTGTCAAGTAATAATTACCACGGTGAGTGGGTAGTCGAATCCACGGGAAATGTAGCTACTAGTACTAACTCTTCTCTCGCTTTCTAACCTAATGATAAATGGAAAGGTGTGGTGATCTAATGTGCGAAGAAATGAATACCGGAGACGAATATGCAAGGGTTAAAATGGATGGAGATCTTAATCAGTAAAAGTGGGGTATTCGGGCAATGCTTCCCCTAGGATTCAGGTATTAGGTACCGAATAAGCAAAGTGTTTCTATGATGAGTAAGTTAAGTCGTGGAAATCCAAATATAATCGGATCCGCCTCCCGATCACCGATACTAGTCCCCTCACGAGGTCCCAGTGGAGAAATCTCTCAATCTCAACACCTCACACCACATATGACTCGCAAAGCACTCTAGGGATTCCAAGAGATGTATCCGATTCCTAAAGATTGATCCAACCCTAATTCCCGGCTAAGGATCCTAACCCCCTACAAGGTCCCGCGGAGAAATCTCTCAATCTCACGCCTCACACCAAATATGGTTGCATAGAGCTTAGGGAATGGAGATAGAATACACTCAATCGGAAGGGAGAGGGACACTCCACTATCTCATGACTCACCCTCTCAACCCTCTTTAACCTTGAAGTTCTAACTCTAATGGAGACCTCTCTCACATCAAAGTAACAAATCATGCAAATCCAATCAACCACAAGGATTAATTAAACAAGCAAGCAATAAGAATACATGATTAAAAACTTAATCAAAACTTGGATTAAATAGAAACACTAAGCAAATCCACAAAAAGATGAGAATCCTAGGGTTCAAAAGCCCAAATACCCTCTAGGGTTTATAGCTCTCCATGGAGCAACATACAAAAACACACCATCAATGAATGAAAGTACATTAAAACCATAGAAATAAACACCCTTATATATGAACTGATGGCCTTGATGGAGAGCTTCGACGTCTTGAAGGACCCACTCCGAGCTAGGTTCACCGGTGGCTTCCTTTGATGCTATGACGGAGGAGGAATCGATCAAAGTTGGTGACGAAAGCACATCCAAAGCCGCAAAGACCTCCTCTCCAAAACCCCTAGCCGTCTCACCCTCAAGAGCCGCACAAAAGATGAGAAAGAATAGGGCAAAACGGGCTATTTATAGGCCTTAGATCGCTCCCGTCACGTGCCCTCACGCGCCTGTGGATTTTTCCACACGCCCTGCGGTCGCAAGAATTTCACGCGGGAGCGTGAATTTCAACCGGGCCGAGTGAACAGTAATTTTGCTATAGTACTTTTTCACAAAACGCGATCCGAAACACTCTTCTCTGAGGCCACATGTCCGGGCACACGTCCCATGTGGTAGGCTATAAAACTTTTTCTTCATCGACGTATCTTTTGAGAGGTCTTGCAATCTTCACAAAGAGAAGGAACATGAAGATGTGGTTGCCTTTGTGCCCTTCCCACTAATGAATTGACTTGAATCTTCTTGGAAGTTTGCACCCATCTGCCCGTTTATGAACTCCTCTCGTGTCTTGGTCCTTGAATTGAACAAGAACTCCCAACATTGTGTCTTTATAGCCCTATCTTTTGCTTCCTTTTTACTCTTCAAGGCATTCACAACCTATATGCATAAAAGAACAACAAATACACAATATGAGACATAAACCATGGTAAAAATGATGCTCAATGCATGTAAAACATATATAAAAATATGTCTACTCAAGTACTTATCAACCATCATCACAACTATCGAGGGGGTTTTCAATGGATTTATTGCTATTACATTCGATTTCATTAATTGTAATTAGCTCCATGGAGAGCTAAACCCCCTAGTGGGTACTTGGATTGAAAACCCTAGGATATATTCATTTCATTGAACCTTGTTATTATGCGTTTATTAATTAATGTTTTAATTGAGTTCCAATCTTGAATGCATTAATTGTATGAATACTCCCTTAGAGTGACACTAGGGTTGAGAGTTCTTGTTGGTAACCATTCTAAGTGAGTGACGCACCACGAGAGTTAGACAAAGCTAGATTGGAGATGGTTGAGAGGGTGAGTCAAGAGGTAACGGAGCGTCCCCTTTCCCCTCCGGTGTGATTTATTCTAACTCCAATTCTTTGTGTTCTTTGCAGTTATAGTAGAGTGAATGAGCTAAGGGATGACCTTCCGCTGGGGCTTAGTTGCAAGTGCAATGGAGTGAAGCGTTGAAGTGATTTTAGCATCTAGGGATTAATTGTGGCTAGGGACCTTCCGTCTGGGCAAAGGGTTAGGTCTATATATAGGAAGAAGATTTATCACTTGGAATATCTAGAACTTATTGCAATTCTATACGAGTGTAAGGTTGAGAGATTGTTCAATTTCTCCTCCCTTACATGTATAGGGTTAGGCATGGTTGACCTTAGATTTGGGACCATGTATTAAAGGATCTCCACGACTCATTAATGCATTAGTTAGGAAGCATAATAGATGATTTTTGCACTTGAAATGATTGTCCTAGGCGGATCAATATCTGAGTACCCCATTTATATTGATTGCCTTACCTCTACTTTACCTTGGTTTGCATTACATCTTGTCACACAATCACTATTCATATTTCACTTAGTTAAGAAACAATTTAAGTATTTTTACTCCCTACTCCCTGTGGATACGATACCCACTCACCTAGGATTTTATTATTTCGATAAACCCGTGCAGTTGCGGGACATATGCAAGGGGCGTTGTCAATGGCCTCGTGGAGTGGCCGCGTCTTCTCCAAAGATCCCCTCGTCAAGCCTAGAGCACACCTCGCCGGATCGGTGCTGACGAAAGCTCCCTCAATAACTATCTTCCAAAGGAAACGCGAAGTTGAAGGAAATAAACCTCTCAAAAAGTCTAGCCAAAGCCTCTCCAAACCCTAGCCATGAGCGCTTCCAAAAGTGGAGAAAAGAGAGCCAAAATATAGAAAAAGATATTCTCAAATGAGGCTGAAATTGTGACTTCAATAAGGCTAGAATCGGGCATCCACACAGGCATGTGGAATTTCAACATGCCCGTGTGAATCTACAGACATTCAATTTCAGCTGCCTGTGAACATTAAATGCTACAGTAAATTGCTAAAGTGATTCACAACATTAATCTACAACAGAACTCGTCCAAAAATACTCTCGAATCCACACTTTTCATCGAGGCAACATAAACGGGCACAAGTCTATGCTGTAGATTGCGTTGCATCTTCAAATAAAAGCACATTTGTCGATAATCTTGCTAGCTTTGCGCAAGTCAGAACACATGAGTGTGACTACCTTTGTGCCCCTCCAATTTTCATATTTCCATGAACACAATGGAGGTTGGCACACACTCACATGTATTTGAGCAAAACTTGTGTCTTCATGTTTGTTCACTTCACGATTCCATCAACCAAAGTGCAAACGCAATCTACTTTGGCTTCTTTCTTTTATACTTGTCTCCACAACCCTACATACACAAAAGAATACAAATACACATGTATTAGCGATAAAATCTGTGAAAAGTAATGCTTATCGTGAGAAAAGAATACTTCGTATTTCTAATACACAAGCACTTATCAGAAAGGCGTATTCTAAATGCGCCGATAGTTTTGAGCTCTAACTCGGGCGGTTCCTCAATCGATGGTCACAATCTTCTTTCCTTCAATCTATCAATTTCCTCAAAATTTTATGTCCCTTATTGAAGACCATTATCCACCTCCTTCACTTGTGCATATGCATTTGAATGGCCTTCAAGAACAACCACATCCTCTATCTTGTAAATTTCCTACACTGAAGTTCATACGCCCAATGAGAAAAGTTCATATCTTTGTTCCTGATAGGAATATTCGAACTCAGCAAGGGCCCTCTCTAAGCTTTCTTCCAAATGATCACTCATATATGCCAGTGCAGACTTCTCATACTGATCCAGCACACTATCTAACTCACAATTCTGCTCCTGAATTTTATCAATATAATCAACAACTAATCCTTTCACGTGGTAGTTAATGGTGAATTGCTCTTGCGGGGAACAACATAGCGCAGACTTTACTGCAAAAAAGTGAACTTTATGTTCTATATCTTCAACCATTCCCGTGATTATGTCAAATAATTCAAGTATGTTGATCTTTTTTCAAGAAATCAAAGATAAAAAACAAATTGGAATGATGATGGAACAAGAAAATGTGAAATAGAATAAATGGTTAATAGATAAAATAAAAAAGTGCAAAGTGTTTCTAAAATGCCTATTTCCCAGCAACGGTGCCAAAAAATTGACAAGCCTTTTTGAGTGTGTACAACAAGTGCACAGGTTTGCCGAAGTAATAATACCCTGGTGAGTGGGTAGTTGTATCCATAGGAAATAGTGATCAGAAATACAAAGATTGCTATTTAACAAAAATGAAAATGATTCAATAGTGGTGTGAACAAAATCAATGAAAATAGAAATAAGGAAAGAAGAAGAAGGCACAAATAAATGATAGGAGAGGTAATTGATAGAAATTCAGCCACCCGGACATTGCTCACCATAGGACTAATGTTTCAAGTGCAAGACCAACCATTATGTTTCTCAACTGATGCTTAATGAGTCGTGGAAATTCTAAAACACACTGTCCCAAACCTAAGGTCAACCATGACTAACCCTATACTATGCCCTGGTGGAGAAATCGCTCAGTCTCGACACCTCACACTGTGTAAGGTTGCTTAAAGCTCTAGGGACTCCAAGTGATAAACCCTATTTCCTAATATAAATCTAACTCTTGGGTCCAGGCGAAAGACCCCTAATCACAATTAAGCTCCAAATAATAAGGATTACTTCAACGCTTCACTCTGTTGCTTGCGCAACTAAGCCCAAGCTAAGTTCGACTCTTAGCACTTCACTCTATTGTAACCGCAAAGAACTCTTAGAATGTGGAGGTAAGATAAATCACACCAGAGGGGGAAGGAGACATTCTGCTACCTCTCGATTCAACATCTCAACCCTTTCCAATTTAGCATTGTCTAACACTCATGGTGTGTCACTAATCCACAAAGGTTTCCAAGATGGATTCTCAACCCTAGTGTCACTTTAAGGGAAAATTAACTCAATAAGAATTCAAGATTAGAACTCAGTTAAAGAAACACAATAGAAAGGTCAAAGAAACAATATCATCCTAGGATTTACAAGTCCAAATACCCACTAGGGGTTTAGCTCTCCATGGAGCAATATACAATCAATAATGGAATCGAAAGTAAAGATATACAATCCATGAAAAAAACCTCCTTGGTGTCTGTATCGATGGTCTTGTGGTGTAGCCACGTCTTCTCAAAAGGTTCCATCGTCAAGCCTAGGGCACACCTCACCGAATCTTTGTCGACGAAAGCTCCCCCAATAACTATCTTCTGAAGAAACGTAGTGTTGAAGGCCGTAGAACCACTCCAAAAACCAAGCCAATGCCTCTCTAAACCCTAGCCGCTAGTGTCCCCAAAGATGGTGAACATATGGGGAAACGATGGGAAAAATATTCTCAAAACGGTTTGAAATCGCGACTTAAATAGGACCAGAATCTGGCATCCACACGGGAGCGTGAAAATTCCACACACCCCTGTGAATCAGCAGAAATTAATTTTTTGGGGCCTGTAAACAGTGACTGTGACAGTAACTTTACTGCAATGATTTTCTACATTAAGCTACTATAGTTCTCTGCCAAAATACACCCTTTTCACAAGGTCACATGAATGGGCATTGACAATGCCCCTTCCGTGTGACCCCCAAGTGCATGGGTTTATAGAAGTAATAAATCCCACGTGAGTGGGTATCGTATACATAGGGAATAGTGAATAAAAACACTACGATTGCTATTTAACTATGATGAGAATGAATCAATGATGGTGTAGATAAAATCAATGTAAATAAGAACAAAGAAAATAAGAAAGAGAGGCACGATAAAATGAGAGGAAAGACAATGGATAGAAAGTAGGGTACTCGGACATTGCTCCCCTAAGACTATTGCTTCAAGTGTAAGACCAACTATTATGTCTCCTAACTGATGCTTAATAAGTCATGGAGATCCTAAAATATACGGTCCCAAACCCAAGGTTAACCGTGACTAACTCTACACTATGTCCCGGCGGAGAAATCGCTCAGTCTCAACACCTCACACTATACAAAGATGCATGAAGTTCTAGGGATTACAAGTGATAAACCCTATTCCTATGTGTAGGTCTTACCCTTTGGTCCAGGCGAAAGACCCCTAGTCACAATTAAGCCCAAGATACTAAAGTTCACTTCAACGTTTCACTTTGCTGCTCACGCAGCTAAGCACCAGCAGAGTTCATCCTTTAGCACTTCACTCTATTGTGACCACAAAGAACTATAGGTAATAGAGGTAGGATAAATCACATCAGAGGGGAAAGTGGATGCTCCGCTACCTCTCGACTCACCATCTTGACCCTCTACAATCTTGCTTTGTCTAACCCTCATGGTGTGTTACTCACTCACAAGGATTACCAATGTAGACTCTCAACCCTAGTGTCGCTCTAAGTGAGAAATCATTCAACAAGCATTCAAGATCGGAACTCAATTAAAGACAACAATTAAGGAAAGCATAAAAAAATATCAATAAAACAATAACATCCTAGGGTTCACAAATCCAAGTACCCACTAGGGGTTTAGCCCTCCAAGGAGCAAGATACAATCAATAGTAAAATCGAAAGTAAAAACATGCAATCTATAGAAAAGCCCCCTCGGTATTCGCATCGATGGTCTTGAGGAGTGGCCTCATCCACGCCAAAGTTCCTCTTGTTTGGCCTAGGGCACACCTGGCCGGATCGGTGCCGACCAAAGCTCCCCCAATGAAATTCCAAGAGAAACATAGTGTTGAAGCTGGAGAAGCACGCCAAAAGCCTTGCCGAAACCCCTCTAAACCTTAGCCATAAGCCTCTCTAAAGATGAGGAAAATATGGAGAAAAGGATGAATGATGGATCCCTAAATCGGTACAAGTCATGGCTTTATAAAGGGCTGGAATCGGGCCTCCACAAGAGCGTATAGATTCCTGGAAATCTACTTTTTCTGTGTGCTGTGAGCAGTAATTGCTATAGTAAATTCCTACAGTAGTGATTAGTGCTTGTGTGATAAGAATAGGAAGTGTTCTTTCCTTATGATGAGCATTACTTTTATCGGGTTTTAACGCTAATATGGGTGTATTTATGTTACTTTCATGAAGATACGGTTGTGAGGCTGAGTATTAGAGAAAGAAGCCAATGTCGATCATAAATGCACCATTTGAAGGAAAACTTGAGAAGGTTCAAACGTGAAGATATAAGTTGGGTTTGAAATGCGGGAATGTGTGCCAACCTCGTATTCAAGTTAGCACAACGATTTGGAGGGGCATAAGGGCAGTCACATTCAAGCATTCTGGCTTGTGCATGTATAGCAAGATCTCCACTAACATGTCCGTTAATGAAGAAGCAAAGAGATCTACGACGTAAATGTGTACCCGTTTATGTTACCTCGATGAAAGCATGGATTCGGGGGTGTTTCGGGCCGACGCTGTAGCAAATACTGTAGCAAATAATGTAGCAAAACATTGCAACATGTACTTTTCACAGCCGGGCGAAGAATGATTAAAACAGAGAACCCACACGGGCTTGTGAAAATTCCACACGCCCGTGTGAAAAATCAACACTGGCACCCACATGGGCATCTGGATTCCCGATTTCAGCCCCGATTCAGGATTCTTTTCTCCATCTTTTCCACAACTTGAGAGAAGGTTACGGCTAGCGTTTTAAGAGGTATTGGCTAGGGATTGGGTGAGGTTCTACAGCTCTGACATCGCGCTCCGTGTGGAAGAAGGTTAGTGGGAGAGCTTTTGCCAGCACCGATCTGGCGAGGCATACCCTAGCCCTGACAAAGGGAACTTTGGACGAGTAGAAGACTCTCAACAAGACCATCGTCAGGACTGTCGAGTGGGTTTTCTATGGATTTATTGCTTTTACATTAAATTTCATTGATTGTAGTTATCTCTATGAAAGCTAAACCCCCTAGTGGGTACTTGGACTGTGAACCCTAGGATATATTCGTTTCATTGAACTTTGTTATTTTGCTTTCATTAATCAATGTGTTTAATGAGTTCCAATCTTGAATGCATTGATTGTATGAATACTCCCTTAGAGTGATACTAGGGTTGAGAGTTCTTGTTGGTAACCCTTGTGAGTGAGTGACATACCAGGAGAGCTATACAAAGCTAGATTTGAGAGCGTTGAGAAGGTGAGTCGAGAGGTAGCGGAGCGTCCCCTTTCCCCTCCGACATGATTTATTCTACATCCAATTTCTCGAGTTCTTTGACGTCATAGTAGAGTGAATGGGCCAAGGGATGACGTTCTGCTAGGGCTTAGTTGCGAGTCCAATGGAGTGAAGCGTTAAAGTAATTTTAGCATATAGGGCTTAATTGTTGCTAGGGACCTTCCGCCTAGACCAACGGGTTAGGTCTACATATAGGAAGAGGATTTATCACTTGGAATCCCTAGAGCTCATTGCAATTCTTTACGAGTGCAAGATGGAGAGATTGTTCAATTTCTCCAGCGGGACATGTATAAGGTTAGGCATGGTTAACCTTAGATTTAGGACCATGTACTAAAGGAGCTCCATAACTCGTTAATGGATTAGTTAGGAAGCATATTAGAGGGTTTTGCATTGGAAACGATTGTCCTAGGCAGATCAATATCTGAGTACCCCATTTATATCGATTGCCTTACCTCTCTATTACTTGTGCTCTCTCTCTCTTGTCTCTTTTACCTTTGTTTGCATTACATCTTCTCACACAAATCACTATTCATATTTTGGTTAGTTAAGAAACAATTTAAGTATTTTTACTCCCTACTCCCTTTTGATATGATACCCACTCACCTGGGATTTTATTATTTCAACAAACCCTTGCACTTGCGGGATATATAGAAGGGGCGTTGTCAAGTAGCCTGCTATAGTACTCCGCCAAAAAATACTCCCGAATCCACACTTTTCATCTAGGTAACATAAACAGGCACAAGTCTATGCCATAGATCGAGTCTTTTCTTCAATAAAAGGTCTTATTGGTGAAGATTTTGCTATCATTGCACAAGTCAGGATATGCAAATATTACTGCCTTTGTGCCCCTCTAAACCATTGTAATTGCTTAAGCACATGGAGGTTGGCACACATTCACGTATCTTCAATCACAACTTGTGTGTTCACATTTGTTCACTGCAAGACTTCATCAATAAAGTACAATCGCAATCCACTTTGGCTTCTTTATTTCATATTTGGCTTCACAACCCTTCATGCACGAATGGTTGTGAAGCCAAATATTCTTTTTTTATGATGAGCATTACTTTTATTAGATTTTAATAGTAATATATGTGTATTTGTGTTACTTGTGTACATGTAGTGTTGTGGAGCCAAATATAGAGGAAGGAAACCAAAGTATATTGTGATTTCACTTTGTTGATGGAATCTTGGAGTGAACAAATGTGAAGACATAAGTTGTACTCAAAGATATGTGAATGTGTGCCAACCTCCATGTGCTCAAGAAATTACATGGTTTGGAGGGACACAAAGACAGTCACATTTGAATATTCTGGCTTGTGCAATGATAACAAGATCTTCGTCAATGTTATTCCTTGTCGAAGAAGCAATGCGATCTATGGCATAGATGTGTGTCCATTTATGTTGCCTCGATGAAAAGTATGGATTCGAGAGTGTTTTTGGTGGAGTATTGTAGCAGTTACTGTTCACAGGCTGGAGAAAATCATATTCCTGTAGATTCACTCGGGCATGTGGAAATTCCACAAGCCCTTGTGGATTCCTGATTCTAGCCCTACATAAAGCCATGACTTTTATCGATTTGGGAATCCTTCTTTCCATCTTTTCTCCATCTTTTAACCAACTTTGGAGAGGCCTATAGCTAGGGTTTAGAAGGGCTTTGGTAAGGTTTTTGGAGTGGTTTTACAACCATGAACACTATGTTCCTTTGCCCTAGGCTTGATAAGGGAACCTTTGAAGAGGACGAGGTGACTCCACAAGATCGTCGACATGAATACCGAGGCGGTTTTACTTATGGATTGCATGTTTTAATTTCAATTTCATTATTGATTGTATCTTGCTCCATGGATAGCATGGATAGCTAAACCCCTAGAGCGTATTTGCACATGTAAACCCTGGGATGTTATTGTTTCATTGACCTTTTATTATGTTTCTTTAATGGATGTATTTGATTGAGTTACAATATTGAATGTTTGTTAAATGATTTCTCCCTTAGAGTGACACTAGGGTTGAGAGTCTACATTGGTAAATCTTGTGAGTGAGTGACATACCATGAGGGTTAGACAAAGCAAGATTGGAGAGGGTCGAGAGGTAGCAGAACATTCCCTTTCTCCTTCGGAGTGATTTATCCTATCTCCATGTTCCAAGGATTCTTTGCGATCGCAATAGAGTGAAATGCTATGAGAGGAACTCCATCAGGGCTTAGTTGCCTGAACAACAGAGTGAAGTGTTGAAGTAATCCTTAGTGTTGTTGCTTAATTATGACTTGGGGTCTTTCGCCTGGATCAAAGGATTTGATCTATATATAGAAATAGGGTCTATCACTTGGAATCTCTAGAGCTTCTTGCAACTATACACAGTGTGAGGTGTTGAGACTGAGCGATATCTCCGCCGGGGCATAGTGTAGAGTTAGTCATGGTTGACCTTTGGTTTGGGACCGTATATTTTAGGATCTCCATGACTCATTAAGTATCTATTAGGAGACATAATAGTTGGTCTTGCAATTGAAGCAATAGTCTTAGCGGAGCAATGTCTGAGTGCCCTACTTTTTATCGATTGCCTTTCCTATCATTTTATAGTGTCTCTCTTTCTTATTTTATTTAATTCTTTTCATATTGATTTTGTTCAGACCACTATTGATTCATCTTCTCTTTAGGTAAATAGCAATCTTTGTGTTTTTTATCACTATTCCATGTGGGTTCGACTACCCACTCACTGGGGTATTATTATTTTGACAAACCCATGCATTTGCGGGTCACTGATAAGTGCTTGAGTAGACATATTTTTATATATGTTTTACATGCATTGAGCATCATTTTTACCATGGTTTATGTCTCATATTGTGTATTTGGTGTTCTTTTATGCATATAGGTTGTGAATGCCTTGAAGAGTAAAAAAGAAGCAAAGATAGGCTATAAAGACACAATGTTGGGAGTTCTTGTTCAATTCAAGGACCAAGACACGAGAGGAGTTCATAAACGTGGAGATGTGTGTCAACTTCCAAGAAGATTCAAGTCAATTCACTAGTTGGAAGGGCACAAAGGCAGCCACATCTTCATGTTCCTTCTCTTTGTGAAGATTGCAAGACCTCTCAAAGATACGTCGATGAAGAAAAGTTTTATAGCCTACCA
Source organism: Dioscorea cayenensis subsp. rotundata (assembly GCF_009730915.1). Classification (NCBI taxonomy): domain Eukaryota; kingdom Viridiplantae; phylum Streptophyta; class Magnoliopsida; order Dioscoreales; family Dioscoreaceae; genus Dioscorea; species Dioscorea cayenensis. The sequence continues at coordinate 23,115,178 of NC_052479.1, read as the reverse complement.
CATGGACGTGTGCCCGGATATGTGGACTCAAAAGAAAAATGTTTGGACCGCGTTTTGCTAAAATTATTGTAGCAATACTGTAGCAAAATTCATGCAGCCCACACTGCCGCGTGGAAAATCGACACGGGCGCGTGAGGGCACGTGACAGGCGCGATCTAAGGCCTATAAATAGCCGTTTAGCCCTATTCTTTTTCATCTTTTGTGCGGCTCTTGAGGGGTGAGATGGCTGGGGTTTGGAAAGGAGGTCTTTGCAGCTTTGGAGGTGCTTCGTCACCAACTTTGGTCGATTCCTCCTCGGTCATAGCATCAAGGAAGCCACCGGTGAACCTAGCTTCGGAGTGGGTCCTTCAAGACGTCGAAGCTCTCCATCAAGGCCATTAGTTCATATATAAGGGGGTTTATTTCTATGGTTTTAATGTACTTTCATTCATTGATGGTGTGTTTTGTATGTTGCTCTATGGAGAGCTAAAACCCTAGAGTGTATTTGGGCTTGTGAACCCTAGGATTCTCATCTTTTGTGGATTTGCTTAGTGTTTCTATTTAATCCGAGTTTGATTAAGTTTTAATCTTGATTGTCTAATGCTTACTTGCCTTATTGATCTTTTGGTTGTTTGGTTTGCATGATTTGTTACCTTAGTGATAGAGAGGTCTCCATTAGGGTTAGAATCTCAAGATTGAAGAGAGTTGAGATGGTGAGTCATGAGATAGTGAGCATCCCCTTTCCTCCGATTGGTGTATTCTATCTCCGCTCCCTAAGCTCTATGCAACCATATTTGGTGTGAGGCGTGAGATTGAGAGATTTCTCACGGGGACCTTGTAGGGGTTAGGATCCTTCGTCGGGAATTAGGGTTGGATCAATCTTTAGAATCGGATACACCTCTTGGAATCCCTAGAGTATTTTGCGGTCATATGTGGTGTGAGGTGTTGAGATTGGAGTGATTTCTCCACCGGACCTCATAGGGGACTAGTATCAGTGATCGGGAGGCCAGATCCGATTATATTTGGATTTTCACGACTTAACTTACTCTTTATAGAAACACTTTGCTCATTCGGTACCTAATACCTGAATCCTAGGGGGAGCATTGCCCGAATACCCCACTTTTACTGATTGAGATCTTCATCCATTTCACCCTTGCATATTCATCTCCAAAGATTCATTTCTTCAGACATTAGATCACCACATCTTTCCATTTATCATTAGGATAGAAAGCGAGAAGAAGTTAGTACTAGTAGCCCCTGCTCCTCGTGGATTCGACTCACCCGACTCACCGGTATTTTATTACTTCTCGACACCCATGCACTCTGCGGTTTACACGCATATTCGTATCGTCTCAAGTTTTTGGCGCCATTGCCGGGGAACAGGATACTAGGAACGCTAGGACTTTTGTTGCTCTAGCCATTTATCTTTTTCATTTTATTTTTCTATTCCACACTTTCTTTTTCTTACATCTTTCTCATCAGTTTTTATTTTGTTTTCATCATTTTCACTCTATCTTCTTCCACCATTCTATTTTGTTTTATTTTGTCTTATTTACTTTCTCTTGCATGGAACTTGAATGATTATTAATCCAGTTGTAGATTTATATTTCAGGTTGATGCTCTCACTAGAAAAATTGATCAATTTATCAATGTTCATCAACAACACAATCCATATCGCATCAACTATCATCCAAATCAAAGGAGCTACCCAAACCTATTATGGGATATTGATGGACAACAATGGGAAGCACCTCAACAAGAACTTCAATAGGATGAGAAAGTTGAAGAAGATGTACTTCGTTGGAAAAGAGTGTTACCAAGATTTATTAAAGCAACCGATGCTCTGCTTCCAAAAATATTGAGGCCACATTAGTTGTCACGAGGTTCCATCAAAAACATTGAGCATCAATTAGAGAGATCTTGGATATGCTTGCTAAGGAAAAATGAAGAATTTGAACAAGCAAGGCAAGTGTCTCCGGGACATGATGAGGCCATGAGCACAATTGAAGAAGTTGGGCAAATTGAGTACATTGGTGTAGAAAAATGAAAAAGATAGAAGTTGAATATTATTTTTGAGATTTTGGATTGTGTGAATGAAGATTATGCTTGTGAGCTGAGGAAATTTTTCAAGGGATTTGCTAGTCTCATGTTCCTTTCAAGTTGAAAAATACACAAGAAGAAGCAAAACCCCAAGGTAATGGAACAAGCATTTCTCTTTGGGATTGATCAACTCTTACAATGCAAGAAAGAGACTTTGGGAAGGGAAGAAGATGTGGGTAGGAGATTGAAGCTCATCCAATGACCCACCCTATGCTAAGCTTGGACAATTCCCAACCCAAATTGTTTCCTTGGTGGCCAAAAGTAAGATGGTTGGACTCTCCAATTAATATTCCACCCCGACAATTAGATTCTTGGTTTAAAGGTTGAGAAACTATCTTGGTAATCCTTGTGGATGAGTGACACACCATGAGGGTTAGACAAAGCTTGGCTAGAGAGGGTCGAGAGGGTGAGTTGAGATGTAGCAGAACATCCCCTTTCCCTTCCGATGTGATTTATTCTACCTCCATGTTCAAAGAGTTCTTTGTAGTCACAATAGAGTGAAATGCTAAAAGACAAACTCCATTGCGGCTTAGTTGCATGAGCAACAGAAATAAGTGTTGAAGTAATCCTTAGTGTTGGGTCTTAATTGAGACTAGGGGTCTTTCGCCTGGTGATAAGTGCTTGTGCGATATGAATGTGAAGCGTTCATTTCTTATGTTGAGCATTACTTTTCTCAAGGTTTTACACTAATATGTGTGTTTTTATGGTACTTTCGCGCAGGTAGGGTTGTGAGGCCAAGTATGAAGGAAAGAAGCCAATGTGGATTACAATGCACCGATTTTGGAGGAAATCTTGCTAAGGTTCAAACGCGAAGACATAGGTCGATGTGAGATGCTAGAGTGTGTGCCAACCTCCCTCAGTATTCGAGTTGGCACATCCATTTGAGGCGCAAAGGCAGATCACACTCGAGCATTCCGACTTATGCACATAGAACAAGAGCTTCACCAACATGCCTATCATTGAAGATGCAAGTGATCCACGACGTGAACGTGTGCCCGCTTATGCTATCTCGAGCGAAAGTATGGATTCGGGAAGATATTCGTGTGGATACTATAGCAGTAGCATTGCAAAGAACACGGCAGTAAAAGAACTCAGCAAAGACTGCTCACACCGGCCGAGAGAATAGAGTTCGAGGATCCACACGGGCGTGTGGAAATTATCCACGCCCGTGTAGTCGCCCGATTCCAGCCCTATTTAAAGCCGAATCAGCCCCGATTTTAGGATTTTTTCCCCATCTTTTCCCCAACTTGAGAGAGGGCTTCGGCTAGGGTTTCGAGAGGTATTGGCCAAGGTTTTGGAGAGGTTCTACGGCTCCAACATTGTGATTCCTTAGGAAGAAGGTTGGTAGGGGAGCTTCCGTCGAGGCGTATCCTATACCGGATGAAGGAATCCTTTGACGACGAGTAGATGACTTTCCACAAGACCATCGACACGACTATCGAGGTGGTTTCTTTATGGATTCATTGCTTTTACATTCTATTTCTTTCATTGTACTTAGCTCCATGGAGAGCTAAACCCCTAGTGGGAACTCGGGTATTGTGAACCCTAGGATGTATTTGTTTCTTTGAACTTCTTTATTATACTTTTAATAAATTGATGTTTATTGTGAGTTCCAACCTTGAATGCTTGATTGTATAAACATTTCTGATAAACACCTAAATGTACGTATTTTATACATATTGATCTTGTATTATTTGTGTATATCTTGATGAATTGATGCCCGTTTGAGTATAAATTTGTGCTTTTGGTGTTGCAGAGCATAAATGTGCCAAATGTATCTCAAAAATGCAAATTGGATGAATTCGACACCGAAAACGGCATTTTTGGGGTCCCAAAGACCGTAGCGCAATGTAGTCGATCACTATTTATGCTGCGGGCATTTGGCTGTGAGCTTCACGGGCTCCATGCGCCCGCATGGATGCCCGCATGGATGCCCGGGATATAAATAAAACCGATTTTTCTAGGGCAAAGGGAGGAGTTTTTTTGGGAGAGTTCTTGGAGCCGATTTTCACCAGTCTTTTAGGAGGCAAGATCACACGCTTTTGGAGAAGGGAAATCAAAGGGAGAATCTCGGTTTTGCCTAGATCTTCATCGATCTCTTCTTTGGGAGTTTGTAGATTTGACTTTAGGAAGTCGCCCTCATCACGGCGTCCATGGAAGCATTTCCACCTAGCTTGGCTTGTCTTCCTACTTCTATTGTTTGAGGGAGTTTTCTTATGCCATTTGTAGTTGTTTTCATGGACTTGTTGCTTGTATTTGTTTGCATGGATGAGTAGACTCTCAAGGTCACCGGATGCCGTGAACCTTGGGGTGAACTATGTATTTGGATGATTTAATTTTGTCTATTGCAATTGTTGTGTATTTGTGATTCATTCTTGGTGCATTTGATGTGTTGCTTACATGAGAACTCAGTAAAACCAACTCGCTAGGGTTGTACTTGGTAGCGTGACCATCGCCTCTTGTACTAGACACACCAAGTTTGAAGGGATTCATGTACGAATACGCCGTGACCATCGGGTATTCTCAGCACTCCCTCCACCATTAGGGGCTAGACCAAGTTGTGTTCCGGCCCTAATTAGGGATTTCCCACTTGTTAATGCAATCGTATGTAGGATTTGATCGTAAGGAATTCTCGTGTCAATACTTATACCGCATTAGGGGTTAATTGCGTGACCATCGGGTTGATCTAATTTAGGAAATCTCTAGGTCCAAAACCTTCAATTGCATGACATTCTTAGCATCCTTTGCACTTTAGTAGCCCCTAGGGAATCAGTATCCGTGACCGCTTTCTTTTTCCCCGATTTTATACCCCTACCTTATCATAGACTCCATTTTTTTAGTTCTTTTATTTCAAGTAATAGATTAGAGAAACCCTTCAATCATTCGGCTAGACAATACGCAAAGAGAAAGTAAGAGTAGATTCTTGGGGCCTGGGGAATACGACCCTCTCGTGCTCGCATCGAGGGGTATTACTTGACGACTCTGCTCACTTGCGGGTCGCTCATCAATTTCCCCTAGAGTGACACTAGGGTTGAGAGTTCTTGTTGGTAACCTTGTGAGTGAGTGACACACCATGAGCATTAGACAAAGCTAGGTTGGAGAGGGTTGAGAGGGTGAGTCGAGAGGTACAGGAGCGTCCCCTTTCCTCTCCGGCGTGATAAATTCTACCTCCGTTCCTCAAGTTCTTTGCGGTCATAATAGAGTGAATGGTCTAAGGGATGACTTTCCACCTAGACCAAAGGGTTAGGTCTATAATAAGGAAGAGATTTATCACTTGGAATCCCTAGAGCTCATTGCAACTCTATGCGAGTGCGAGGTGTTGAGATTGTTCGATTTCTCCTCCGGGACATTATAGAGTTAGGCATAGTTGACCTTAGATTTGGGACTATGTAATTAAGGATTTCCACGACTCACCATTGCATTGATTAGAAAGCATAATAGAGGGTTCTTGTACTTGAAACAATTATCCTAGGCGGAGCATTATCCAGGTACCCCATCTTTATCGATTGCCTTACCCCTTCTTTACTTTTGCTCTCTTACTTGTTTCTTTTACTGTTGAGAATTGAATCATTGTCACACTCATTATCATTGATATTTCACATACCGGATTAGGGGTTAATGGCCGTGACCATCGGGTTGATCTAATTTAGGAAATCTCTAGGTCCAAACCTTCAGTTGCATGACATTCTTAGCATCCTTTGCACTTTAGTAGCCCCTAGGGAATCCGCATCCGTGACCATTTCTTTCCCCTGATTTTATACCCCTACCTTATCATAGACTCCATTTGTAGTTCTTTTATTTCAAGTAATAGATTAGAGAAACCCTTCAAATCATTCGGCTAGACAATACGCAAAGAGGAAGTAAGAGTAGATTCTTGGGCCCAAGGAATACGACCCTCTCGTGCTCGCACGAGGGGTATTACTTGACGACTCCGTGCACTTGCGGATCGCTCATCAAGTTTTTGGCGCCGTTGCCGGGGAACCACAAGGAATACTCGGAAAACTTAGAGTTTATTGATTTAGCCATTGTTTCTTTTATTTTGTTCATCTGCTTCTTTTTGTACATATATTTCCATTTCACTTGTTCTTATTTTATTTTATTATCTCGTACTTATATCCTGATTATTGGCTTTCAATATTGTGCAAGGTACCATCTTATGACACGTGCAAATCAAACAAATCTAGTAGAACCTATCGACGAAATTGAGAGAACCTTGCATCAAAGATTGAGAGAGGTGGCTCAGAGTTCAGAACATCAAGGAACACGGGTTGAGATTAGTGAACCTTTAGTCATGGCAGAACCAAGGCGTACCTTGTCTGATTATGAAAGGCCCTCGGCTCATCGGTGAGGAATTTAGTGTGCATGCTCCCACCGTGCCGGCTAATAACATTGAAATCAAAGCAAGCACAATTGGGATGGTCCAAAATTCTGTACAATTTGACGGGCTAGCTGATGAAGACCCGCATGCGCATTTGTCTCGCTTCCTCCAAATTTGTTCCACCTTCAAGATTAACTCAGTGTCCGATGATGCGATAAGATTGAGATTATTCCCTTTCAGTCTAAGGGAGCAAAGATATAGATGGCTCACGTCATTAGCACCAGTGGTCGATCACCACTTGGAAGGAAATGGTGGACAAATTTCTTATGTAGGTATTTCCCACCAAGCAAAGCCGCTAGATTGAGGCAAGAGATTTCTGCATTCCGACAAGGGGACTCCGAGACACTCTTTGAGGCACATGAGAGATTCAAGGATCTCCTACGCAAGTGTCCCCATCATGGCTTTTCCTCGTGGATGAGGATCCAGACGCTTTGCAATGGCCTGAATTATGCAACCAGACAGCTCATCGATGCTGCAGCGGGGGGGTCATTGAGTAGTAAAACCCCTGAGAATGCTGAAATCTTGATTAAAAACATGGCAAGTAATGAGTGTCATTGGTCTACTAGGCAAAAACCCCCTAAGGCAGCTAGAATTTATGAGATAAATGACAACACTGAGCTAGCCGCCAAGGTTGAGGCCCTAACAAAGAGATTTGATCAGTTTGTGTTGGGTACGAGCTCAAATTCTGGTGCAGTTTTGTCTTGCGAGACTTGTGGGACCGGGCATGCTACTGTTCAGTCCCCAATTTCAATAGCCTTAGATACCCCAGTTGAGACAGTTGATTATGTTGGGGGAGCTCCCAGAGGCCCGGGGAATCCTTATGGAAACACATATAATCCGGGGTGGAGGAATCACACAAATTTTTCTTGGGGTCAACAACAGCAACATCGGCCCCCGCAACCACAGGGACTTCCACCTCAATCTCTTCAGCAGCCCGAGAAGAAGTTCACTACTAAAGATGTGTTAGCGAGATTTATGATCAGTACCGAGGCAAAATTTGTGAACATCAACAATCAATTCGCTGAAGTGAACACTGTTTTGAGGAATGTTCAGGCCTCCATTCAATCATTGGATAACCAAGTTGGGCAACTTGCTAGGGTAAATTCGGAGCGCCCACCGGGTAGCTTACCTAGTAACACTGAAAATAATCCGAGGGAGCATTTGAAAGCCGTCACTCTCAAGAGAGGGAAACAGGTGGAAGCACGAGCCGAGGAGGGCTCAAGCACTAAAAAGAATGGGGTAGCCATACAGGAAGACCCTAAGCCATCTGAGAGTGAAGTTGAAGGAAGAAAGGAAAAGCAAGATGAGGAAACCCTTCAACTACCAACACCAAAGGGTGCCGAGTACAAGCCGGTCATTCCCCTATGCGGCTAGGTTGAAAGCAAGATAAAGAAGAGGCTCAATTCAAGAAATTCCTTAATGTATTCAAGCGGGCTGCACATAAACATCCCTCTTGTTGAAGTGTTAACTCAAACGCCCAAGTATGCAAAGTTTATGAAAGACCTGCTGACTAACAAGAGAAAATTGGAGGAATTAGAAATAGTTGCATTACCACGGAACTGCTCTGCCGTGATTCAGAGGAAGCTCCCTAAGAAATTAACTGATCCCGGGAGTTTCATTATTCCATGTGTGATTGGGGAAGGCATACAAGAAAAGGCTTGGCAGATTCTGGGGCCAGCATCAATGTAATGCCCTACAAGCTATTTTTGAAACTAGGATTGGAAGACATGAGGCCGACAAGGATGACAATACAGCTTGCAGACCGGTCCATAAAGAAGCCCCTTGGTGTCGTTGAGGATGTGCTAGTTAGAGTTGACAAGCTTATTATCCCGATGGATTTTGTTATTCTTGATGTGGATGATGATGTTGAAGTCCCATTGATCCTCGGGCAACCATTTCTTAACACCGCCGGTGCCCTCATTGATGTAAACGGGGGAAGAATGACATTGAGAGTGGGGGATGAGGAAGTCATCCTTACACTCCCCGCTGCTATGAAACACATCTTGGACCATGATGATCCCCTCTATTTTACTGACGAAACTGATATGATTATTACTGATTGTGTGCAGGAGGTCTTGGCGATTAACCCCTTGGATGAAATCTTGGAAGGAATGGATGGCGATGAGTGCAAGGGGAACAATCCATCTCCCACACAAGTAAAGCAGGTGGCCTATGTGGGGGCATTTCCGTGGCCGAATAATAAGAAGAAATCAACCACTAGAAAAATTTGGTGCAAGAGGGACAAGAAACAGAAATTGGGGATGAATTGCACACTATCACCACCATGGGAGATCGATCGACTATTCTTCGAGGGGAAGGGTAAATTCCGTGTCTTTTCATGCCTCTCGATGAGTTTCCCATCTTGGAGCACTTCTCTTGGACTTGGAGGTAAGTCCCCACCATTTGATCCACCTTGAGGTAAGAAAAAGGTACGTCGAGCTAATGACGTAAAACAAGCGCTTCTTGGGAGGCAACCCAAGTTTTAATGTATTCATGTTTCATTTTTCGTATTTTACATGTTTGTTGAGTTTATTCATGAAGCTTGTGTTTGTGTTGTGTTTGTATTATTGTTTGTTGAATGATCCGTGCTTGTCTTATATTTGTGAATCTTATCTAGTGCTTTGGCATTGTTTGGTTGTGTTTCAATGCATGTTTTCATGTTATAGATGTTGTAAACTAGTTTTGTTCTAAGTTACATGGGAGCCATGCCAAAATTTTATTTTTCCAGGTCCATACGGGCTGTATACGGCCCGTATGGACCATTTTTCTGCTCCCCAAGGGCCTCACGGGTGCCATGCGCCCGTGAGGCAGCCCGTGAGGCTTACAGCCTCATGGGCTAGAGAAGCTACGTAAATCCTCACGGGCTCCATGCGCCCGCATGGAGCCCAGTATGGCTTGTGGGCTGAAATTTCCAGCTTTAAGTAGCCACCTTTCTCTCCCTTGTTCTCACTCGTTTTTCATCCATTTTCTTTCATTCTTTCACCATTTTTCTTCATTTTTCTTCCTCTTCACTCCTCTCCTACCTCTTCCAACTTAGATCTTGTGGATTAATTGAAGTTTTACCATCTATTTCACTGATCTTCATTGATTCAAGCTTTGAAGCCCTAGTTTTTGTTGTGGAGCAACCTTGCCTCTTCTTCTTGATTGTGCATGCATATCTTACTTTAAACCATGAGGAATGTTGTATGGTTGTTTGATGCTTAATTTATTTAAATTTTTATCCATGGTTTGTAAATTTTTGGGCTTCAAAATCTGGGGAAATTCTTGCCAAATTTCAGTCTGTGCTACAGTAACTTTTGAATGTTGCTTATCTTGAATTTGTTTGACACTTGTAGCATCCTTGAAACCCCCAGAAACACTTGCACTAGAGAGATTTAAGCATCATGACATTGATTGAACAAATGACTTGCATGGACTTTGTTTTCATAGTTTTTAGAGTTTTTGTTTGTGTGTTCTCCCTACATATTCATTGGTGAGATGAACTATATTTTTTTTGACATTTGCAGGATTATCAGGACATGAGCTTTATTCTCACCACCCCTTAAGAATTGAATTGAACCTACCCCTTGTTCATGCATGCATTGCACAATCTTCATCAACAAAATGGGGCAGTCTCTTTACCCTTCCCTTTCATGCTTGATTTAATTATTATGAATTCTACACCATGTTCTGCTGATTAGTGTACATTGAGGGCAATGTACAATTCTAGGTGTGGGGATGGGCTATTTGCATGCTTACTTCACCGGTGATAGCAATGATTTATTGTTAAGAACCTCCTGGCTTGAATGAATGATAGTAATGAGTTGTAGTGTTATTTGTGCTATAAGGAAGTCATGTCTTCTTTCTAGTGTTTTCTTCACAGCTTTTGACACAAGATTTCATCGTTGTTTGCCCCAGCTAACCCACTACTTTGATTTAAAGTGTTAGAGTGGTAAATTCATCCCTCAATGGTCTTTTTAAGAGCTTTTTGGTTCTTTTTGTTCATTTTACTTTATCCCTAAGTGAAGTTTTGCATGAAAGTGCTCCGGAGACATGTAAAAATGAGTCTATGTCAAGTATTCCTCTGCTAATTTAGCATGAATGCGCCTATGTAGACCGTAATCAAGTAGGTTGGGTGGCTCTTGTGCCTAATCAGCATGTGCATCCTTCTGAAAGATTATAAGTTATTTTGTGCAGTCTACGTTAGCCGGACTCGGAAAAAAAAAAAGAAAAAGAGTCTGTGTTCTCTTGAACTCTTTTCATGCATTCACTTAGAAATTGAAGTGTTGACTCGTGGGACCGAAGGACTCTTAACTCGTTATTGAGGGTGCCTTTTAACATTTCTAACACCGGTAGTCATTGAATGTGGCGTGAAGAGGGAGAGCGAGGGATGAAGTATTTACACACACTCACGAGGAAAGCACTCTAGAGGACTCATGACTATCTCTACTGAGTTGGTTATTGTGCAACTCATTTTCTTGATTTCGTTTCATCTGTCCCCGTGGGGTTTTTCACTACTTGAGCTTGAGGTTGTATATTTAGCCGTTTATCTTCTTGCCCCTATTCTTTTATGTGTGTTTGCTTGGGGACAAGCAAACGATTAGGTGTGGGATGTTTGATAAACGCCTAAATGTACATATTTTATACGTATTGATCTTGTATTATTTGTGTATATCTTGATGAATTGATGCCCGTTTGAGTATAAATTTGTTCTTTTGGTGTTGCAGAGCATAAATGTACCGAATGTAGCTCAAAAATGCAAATTGGATGAATTCGACACCGAAAACGGCATTTTTGGGGCCCCAGCACTGTAGCGTTACTGTAGCTGATCACTATTTATGCTGCGGGCATTTGGCTGTGAGCTTCACGGGCTCCATGCGCCCGCATGGATGCCCGCATGGATGCCCGGGATATAAATAAAACCGATTTTTCTAGGGCAAAGGGAGGAGTTTTTGGGAGAGTTCTTGGAGCCGATTTTCACCAGTCTTTAGGAGGCAAGATCACACGTTTTGGAGAAGGGAAATCAAAGGGAGAATCTCGGTTTTGCCTAGATCTTCATCGATCTCTTCTTTGGGAGTTTGTAGACGACGAGGGAAGCCGCCCCCATCGCGGCGTCCGTGGAAGCATTTCCACCTAGCTTGGCTTGTCTTCCTACTTCTATTGTTTGAGGGAGTTTTCTTATGCCATTTGTAGTCGCTTTTTCATGGACTTGTTGCTTGTATTTGTTTGCATGGATGTAGTAGACCCCAAGGTCACCGGATGCCGGTGAACCTTAGGGGTGAACTTGTGTATTTGGATGATTTAATTTTTGTCTATTGCAATTGTTGTGTATTTGTGATTCATTCTTGGTGCATTTGATGTGTTGCTTACATGAGAACTCAGAAACCAACTGCTAGGGTTGTACTTGGTAGCGTGACCATCGCCCTTGTACTAGACACACCAAGTTTGGAAGGGATTCATGTACGAATACGCCGTGACCATCGGGTATTCTCAGTACCCCTCCACCATTAGGGGCTAGACCAAGTTGTGTTCGGCCCTAATTAGGGATTTCCCACTTGTTAATGCAATCATATGAGGATTTGATCAGAAGGAATTCTGTGTCAATACTTATACCAGATTAGGGGTTAATTGCCGTGACCATCGGGTTGATCTAATTTAGGAAATCTCTATGTCCAAACCTTCAATTGCATGACATTCTTAGCATCCTTTGCACTTTAGTAGCCCCTAGGGAATCCGTATCCGTGACCATTTCTTTCCCCTAATTTTATACCCCTACCTTATCATAGACTCCATTTTTAGTTCTTTTATTTCAAGTAATAGATTAGAGAAACCCTTCGAATCATTCGGCTAGACAATACGCAAAGAGGAAGTAAGAGTAGATTCTTGGGCCCAGGGAATACGACCCTCTCGTGCTCGCACGAGGGGTATTACTTGACGACTCTGTTCACTTGCGGGTCGCTCATCAATTTCCCCTAGAGTGACACTAGGGTTGAGAGTTCTTGTTGGTAACCTTGTGAGTGAGTGACACACCATGAGCGTTAGACAAAGCTAGGTTGGAGAGGGTTGAGAGGGTGAGTCGAGAGGTACAGGAGCGTCCCCTTTCCCCTCTGGCGTGATAGATTCTACCTCCGTTCCTTAAGTTCTTTGCGGTCATAATAGAGTGAATGGTCTAAGGGATGACTTTCCACCTAGACCAAAGGGTTAGGTCTATAATAAGGAAGAGATTTATCACTTGGAATCCCTAGAGCTCATTGCAACTCTATACGAGTGCGAGGTGTTGAGATTGTTCGATTTCTCCTTAGGGACATTATAGAGTTAGGCATAGTTGACCTTAGATTTGGGACTATGTAATTAAGGATTTCCACGACTCACCATTGTATTGTTTAGGAAGCATAATAGAGGGTTCTTGTACTTGAAACAATTATCCTAGGCGGAGCATTATCCGGGTACCCCATCTTTATCGATTGCCTTACCCCTTCTTTACTTTTGCTCTCTTACTTGTTTGCTTTTACTGTTGAGAATTGAATCATTGTCACACTCATTATCATTGATATTTCACATAGCTAAGAATTGAATTAAGTATTTTTATGCCCTATTCTCTGTGGATTCGATACCCGCTCACCCGGGATTATTACTTCGACAAACCCGTGCACTTGTAGGATATACACAAGGGGACCATGTCACTGGACCAAAGGGTTAGATCTATATTTGGGAATAGGGTTTATCACTTGGAGTCCACACATACTCATGCAACCCCACACAATGTGAGGCGTCAAGAGTATCCTTTTCCACCGGGACATAATATGAGGGTTAGTCATGGTTCACCTTAAGTTTGGAATCATGTGTCTTAAGATTTCCATGACTCATTAAACATCAGTTAGGAGACATAATGATTGGTCATGCACTTGAAACAATAGTCCTAGTGTGAGCAAGGTCTGGGTACCCTATTTGCCATCGATTGCCTATCCTATTATTCTATTTTGTCTCTTTCTTCTTTACTTTATTTCTATTTGCATTGATATTATTCATGACAATGACCCTTGTGTGTGACCCGCAAGTGCACGGGTTTGTCAAAGTAATAAATTCCAGGTGAGTCGGGTATCGTATCTATAGGGAATTGTTATAAAAAATATAAAGATTGCTATTTAACTATTGACAAGATCCCCTTGCGTATATCCCCCAAGTGCACAGGTTTGTCGAAGTAATAATCCTGGATGAGCGGGTATCGAATCCACAGGGAATAGGGAATAAAAACACTTGATCCACTTCTTAGCTATGTGAAAGATCAGTAGTGATAAGTGTGACAATGATTCAATTCTCAAAAGTAAAAACAACAAGTAAGAGAGCACGAGTAAAGGAGGAGGTAAGGAAATCGATAAATATGGGGTACTCGGATAATGCTCCGCCTAGGACAATCGTTCAAGTGCAAGAACCCTCTATTATGCTTCCTAATCAATGCAATGGTGAGTCATGGAAATCCTTAAATACATAGTCCCAAATCTAAGGGCAACTATGCCTAACTCTATAATGTCCCGGATGAGAGATTAGATAACCTCTCAACCTCGCACACGAATAGAGTTGCAATGAGCTCTAGGGATTCCAAGTGATAAATCTCTTCCTAATTATAGACCTAACCCTTTGGTCGAGGTGAAAGGTCACTAACAATGATTAAGCCCTAGATACTAAGATCACCTCAACGCTTCACTCCGTTGCACGCGCAACTAAGCCCCAGCAAAGGGTCATCCCTTAGACCATTCACTCTATTATGGACACAAAGGACTCGAGGAACGGAGGTAGAATCTATCACGTCGGAGGGGAAAGGGGACGCTCCTGTACCTCTCGACTCGCCCTCTCAACCCTCTCCAATCTAGCTTTGTCTAACGCTCGTGGTGTGTCACTCACTCACAAGGTTACCAACAAGAACTCTCAACCCTAGTATCACTCTAGAGGAAATGTTCATACAATCAAGTATTCAAGGTTGGAACTCACAACAAACATCAATTAATTGAAAGCATAATAAAGAGATTCAATGAAACAAATAGATCCTAGGGTTCGCAAATACCCAAGTACCCACTAGGGGTTTAGCTCTCCATGGAGCTAAATACAGATATAGAATGTAAAAACAATGAATCCATAGAGAAACCCCCTCAATAGTCATGTCGATGGTCTTGTGGAAAGTCCTCTACTCGTCGTCCAAGGATTCCCTTGTCCGGTATAGGATATGCCTCGACGGAAGCTCCCCTACCAACCTTCTTCCAAAGGAATGGCGATGTCAGAGCCGTAGAACCTATCCAAAACCCTAGCCAATACCTCTTAAAACCCTAGCCAAAACCCTCTCTCGAGTTGGGGAAAAGATGGAAAAAGAATCTGAAATCGGGGCTGAATCGGCTTTAAATAAGGCTGGAATCAGGAATCCACACGCCCCTGTGGGCGCCCCTATGGAATTTCCACACGGGCGTGGGTAATTTCCACACGCCCGTGCGGATTCTCTGAAACTGTCATTTTCAGCCTTCTGTGAACAGTAACTGCTACAATGATTGTCTACAGTAGCCTACGGGGAAATCTTGTGCCCCTCCAAATGGTTGATGGAATGATGGATAAGTTGATGGAAATCTTGTTCTATGTGCATAAGTCGGAGTGCTTGAGTGTAACTGCCCTTGTGCCCCTCCAAATGGTTGTGCAAACTCAAATACGGGGAGGTTGGCACACACTCTAGCATCTCGCACCCGACTTATATCTTCGCGTTTGAACTTTAGCAAGATTTCCTCCAAAATCGGTACATTGTCATCCACATTGGCTTTTTTCCTTCATAATTGGTTTCACAACCCTACCTGCATAAAAGTAACATAAAAACACACATATTAGTGTAAAAACACGAGAAAAGCAATGCTCAACATAAGGAAAGAACGCTTCGCATTCATATCGCACAAGCACTTATCAACTATGATGAAGATGAATCAATAATAGTGTGAATAAAATTAATGTGAAAAGAATTAAAAGAAATAAGAAAGAGAGGCATGATAAAATGAGAGGAAAGGCAATCTATAAAAAATGGGGAACTCGGATAATGCTCCCCCTAGGACTATTGTTTCAAGTGCAAGAATAACTATTATATCTCCTCACTGATGCTTAATGAGTCATGGAGATCCTAAAATACATGGTCCGAAACATAAGGTCAACCGTGACTAACTCTACACTATGCCCCGTGGAGAAATCGCTTAGTCTCAACACCTCACATTGTGTAAAATTGCAAGAAGCTCTAGGGATTCCAAGCAATAGACCCTATTCCTATATATAGATCTAACCCTTTGGTAAAGGCGAAAGACCCCTACTCACAATTAAGCCCCAAATACTAAGGATTACTTCAATGCTCCACTCTGTTGCTCTCGCAACTAAGCCCCAGCGGAGTTCCTTTCTTAGCACTTCACTCTATTGTGAAAGCAAAAAAACTCTATGAACATGGAGGTAGGATAAATGACACTGGAGGGGAAAGGGGACGCACTGCTACCTCTTAACTCACCCTCTCAACCCTCTCCAATCTACCTTTGTCTAACCCTCGTGGCTTGTCACCCATCCACAAAGGTTACCAAGATGAACTCCCAACCCTAGTGTCACTCTAAGGGAGAAATCATTCAACAAGCATTCAAGATTGAAACTCAATTAAAAACATCAATTAAGGAAGGCATACTAATAGGTCAAAGAAACATTAACATCCTAGGGTTTACTGATAAGTGTCTAAATGTATTTATTTTATTATATGTATTTGTTATTGCTGGCATGTACTTTTATAAGGATTGATGCCCGTTTTATGCTTAATGGCTTATTATTTGGTTAATAGGGCATGAAAGTGCCATGGAAGATACAGAGATATGATTTGGGCATAAAAAAAGAAGAAAACCAGGTCACGGTACTATAGTGTATTTAATGTAGCATATTACTGTACATGGAGTGTTGTAGCAAGATCACTGTAGAAACTATTGTAGCACCTGGATGATTTTCGAGGCAGGAATTGATCCTAGCTATACGGCCTCAATGTTGCCCAGGATTAACCCCGGGATGAACACTATAGGAAGGGAAGATGTGGTTTTGCTTGATTCATACTGCCTAAATGAGGCCATCATAGACCCCGTCATTGACCCGGTATAGACCCCCTCATCCCCTCATTGACTCAGTACAGATCGCTTTTGGGAGTTTGGAGTCTCATTTTTTTAGCCTCATACGACCTCCACTGGGGGGTATGCTTAAGGTATAAGGAAGCATTTGGAGTGTTCTCTTGAGACTTTTTGGGCAGCCAACAATTGGGAGGAAGAAAGAGGAGAACGAAGACATCTTTAATGAGCTTTGCTTGAGGCTTGGAGGTGATCAAGGGCTTGAAATTTAAGGGGAGAGCTTTATCATCAAGGGAGGAGGACCATTCGGCATTCATTGGGCTAGAGGAAGCATTATTCGGCCGGCATTGCTATTCTTTATCATAATTCAGACCAAGGAGTGCCATGTATGCATTTGTTTATTGGTTTTTATTGAGTTTGTTATACTTGTTTGTATGATGCCACACTAGACCCCAAGGCCACTCGGATGTAGGTGAACCTTGGGGGATTCATCTTGTATTTTGGATGCTATACTTTAATTTGAAATGCATTGGGTTGATTTATTTCTTGCTCATTGTTCTTCATGTCTAGAACTATAAAACATAGAGATCCTTGGTTGTTTGTTGAGTTGTACATGTAGATGTGACCTACTCGCATGTACTAGATCATTAATGAGCTTAAAGGGGTATTCTTGGATTGACATGCTAAGAAATTAGATGTTAGTAGCCCCTCCGAATCTTAAGGATAGACTTAGGGTAAGTGTGTCCTTATAGCCGGATTTCCCTACACCTAATGTGATCGTAGGAATGTGATTTGAGAGAGAACTCTATTGACATTCGTATGGGATTTGGATTCAATCACTGAGAAACTAGGATTGGACTAATCTTGAGATCCTTTGGTATAAATCACTCCTACCTTACTTTTACTGTGCATCCATATATCATGATGACCCCTCAAGGGGATCCTCATTCCCTAGGCCTCTATATCTCATTGTTGCTCTTGTGATTTCCTGTGTTGACTGTACTATTTATTCTTGCAAGTTGTTTATACTATTGCACTTGTTAGAGTAGTAAAAGATGCTTAAATTGTATGGTTAGATAATAGGTGATGGAGGAGTAATAGAAGCTCTTTAGCCCTGTGGAATACAACCCCTGTGTCAATCACAGGGTATTACATGGCAATCCCATACACTTGTGGATGAGCAATCAAGTTTTTGGCGCCATTGCCGGGGACATTAAGGAATTCTAGGAAACTTCTAACTTGTTGCTATAACCATTTTTCATTTCTTTTATTTCTTTTTTAGCTTAACTTTTTATATCTTTATTGACTTTACAAGGTACTGTGCATGACACGAGCAAATCCATCAAACCTAGTCTAACCTGACAGTGAAATTGAAATAACCATACATCGAGGATAAAAGGAGGTTGGAGAGGATTCATCATGGCAAGTTTGGACTCTACACAAGGGGGTGAACAAATTATGGCTGATATCTAGAATGATTAGTTACCACACAGACAACACTTATTCCACATATATGACAATTCTGCTTCCATATTTAGACAATGGGAAGGCTCAGTTACAATAGATGAAAATAATATCTCGAAGGCAATGCTCATAGGCTTCATGAATTCTAGTAAAGTTCTATCAAAAGAAGAGGTTGGTATCCTGACTGATTTTACTGCACTGGACATAGAAAAACCGCAAGTGACACGACCAAATATGCGTGTAAACCGGAAGTGCACGGGTGTCGAAGTAATAATACCCAGGTGAGAGGATAGTCAAATCCACAGGGAATAGTTCTTAGAACCACCAAGATTACTATTTAACTAGAATAAAAGTATGTTGATAGTGATGTGAAAACAAACTCAATGCAAATGAAAATAAGAAAAGATAAAGGAGGAGCAAGTAAAAGATAGGGGAGGCAATCTACGATAAATGGGGTACCCGGATATTGTTAAGCCTAGGACAATCGTTTCAAGTGCAAAATACTCTATTATGCTTTCTCACTAATGCATTAATGAGTCATGGAGATTCTTTAATACATGGTCCCAAATCTAAGGTCAACCATGCCTAACTCTATACATGTCCCAGAGGAGAAATTGAATAACCTCTCAACCTCGCACTCGTATAGAAACGTAATGAGTCCTAGGGATTCCAGGTGATAAATTCTCTTCCTAGAAGTAGACCTGACACTTTGGTCCAGGTAAAAGGTCCCTAGCCACAATTAAGTCCTAGGTGCTAAAATCACATCAACGCTTCACTCCGTTGCCTCTACAACTAAGCCCCAGTGGAAGGTCATCCCTTAGCCCATTCACTCTACTATGACAACAAAGAGCTCGAGGAAATGAAGGTAGAATAAATCACAATAGAGGGTAAAGGGGACGCTCCGCTACCTCTCGACTCACCCTCTCAATCCTCTCCAATCTAGCTTTGTCTAACTCTCGTGGTGTGTCACTCACTCACAAGGGTTACCAACAAGAACTCTCAACCCTATTATCACTCTAAGGGAGTATTCACTCAATCAAGCATACAAGATTGAAACTCAATTAAAACATCAATTAATTGAAAGCATAATAAAAAGGTTCAATGAAACGAATACATCTTAGGGTTCAGAAATATCCAAGTACTCACTAGGGGTTTAGCTCTCCATGGAGCAAAATAAAATAGATAATGAAATCAAAAGCATAGAGATGAAATCTATGAATGAAAACCCCCTTGTGTTCGTGTCGAAGCTCTTGTGAATCGGCCGCATCTTCTTCAAAGGACCCCTCATCAAACCTAGGGCACACCTCACCGGATCAGTGCTGACGAAAGCTCCCCCAATAGCTCTCTTCCAAAGGAAACGCAATGTCGAAGGCCATCAAACTTCTCCAAAAGCCTTGTTAAAGCCTCTCCAAACCCTAGCAGCAGGCACCTCCAAAGATGGGGAAAGGTGGAAGAAAAGATAGGGGAAAAGATCCAGAAATCGGGGTTGAATCACAGCTTTTAAAGGGCTGGAATCGGGCATCCACACTGCCCTTTGGATGTTCCATACGCCCATGTGGATTCTCTGAATTTCTGATTTTCAGCGGGCTGTGAACAGTAATAGCTATAGTGATTTGGTACATTGATTTGCTACATTACCTGGTACAGTGCTCCTCCAAAAACACTCTCGAATCCACTTTTCATCAAGGCAGCATAAACGGGCACACGTTTATGCCGTAGATAGTGTCGCTTCTGCAATAAACGAGTTTATTTATGAAGATCTTGCTATCAATGTAGAAGTCGGGATATGCAAATGTGACTGCCCTTGTGCCCCTCCAAATTATTGTAATTGCTTTAATATATGGAGGTTGGCACAGATTCACGTATCTTTGAGCTCAACTTGTGTCTTCACGTTTGTTCGTTCCAAGATTTCATCAAATAGTGCATTCGCGATCTACTTTGGCTTCTTTTCTTAAAACATAACTTCACAACCTTGGAAGCTATTGTATTAGCGCTTAAACATGTATTAGCACTTAAAACTGATAAAAGTAATGCTCATTGTAAGGAAAAGAACACTTCGCATTCTTAACACACAAGCACTTATCAGCCAGCATCTCAGTCGATTCCGGTAGGTGAACCTAGAAGAGATCAGGGAAAGAAACTGAGGTTATTATGCAATCTGTGTATGGGATCTATGATAGTTCTTATGAAAGCTCAGTATCTGTAGAAGAAGAGCAACCTAAACAAAGTGATTTGCTACTGAATAAAAATCTGAGACCTTCATCGGAGGAAGTACCTGAATTAGAATTGAAAAGTTACCTGAACATCTCGAATATGCATTTATTTGGGAAGGAACTTAGCTTCCTGCCATCAATGCCTCAAACATTATAGTCGAACAAAAGAGAGATTTGGTGAATGTCTTGAAAAAGCACAAGAAAGCAATTGCCTGGAAGATAGCTAATATCATGGGGATAAATCCTTCATTGTGCACTCACAAAATTTTGATGGAAGAGAATCATAAACCATCAAGTTTACCACAAACAAGACTAAATCCAAACATGAAGGAAGTAATAAAAGCTGAAGACATCAAACTTCTTGATGCAGGATTATCTATCCAATTTCTGATAGTGAATGTGTAAGCCCAGTGCAAGTAGTACCTAAAAAGTGGTGGATGACTGTAATCACCTATGAGAAGAATGAGTTAATTCCTACTCGAACAATTATGGGATAGCGTGTATGCATGGACTTCAGAAAATTAAATGATGCTACTCAAAAGGATCACTTCTCGCTACCATTTATTAATCAAATGCTTGAGAAGCTCACAGGGCATTCATACTACTACTTTATGGATGGATTTTCTAGTTATTTCCACATTCCTATTGCACTAGAAGACCCAGAGAAAACCATAGTCACATGTCCTTATGAAAACATTTGCATATCGCCGAATGCCTTTCGGCCTATGTAATGCTCTTGCCACTCTTCAGAGATGCATGATGGCAATTTTTGAAGATATGGTGGAAGACTTTATGGAAGTGT
The DNA here is from genome assembly GCF_009730915.1 of Dioscorea cayenensis subsp. rotundata. Classification (NCBI taxonomy): domain Eukaryota; kingdom Viridiplantae; phylum Streptophyta; class Magnoliopsida; order Dioscoreales; family Dioscoreaceae; genus Dioscorea; species Dioscorea cayenensis. The sequence goes on along the minus strand of NC_052479.1, from coordinate 23,094,154 downwards.
TCATGGATGATTTTTTTGTGTTTGGTGACTCATTTGAGCTATGCTTCAAAAATCTACAATGTGTTCTTACTTGGTGTAACGAAACAAATCTCGTACTAAGTTGGGAGAAATGCCATTTCATGGTTCAAGAAGGGATAGTCCTGGGTCACCAAATTTCCAAAGAGGAAATCGAGGAAACAAAGCAAAAATTTTGATTATAGAGAAATTACCTCCCCCAACTTTAGTGAAAGCCATCAGGAGTTTTCTTAGGCGTGCCGGTTTTTACCGAAGATTCGTGATGGACTTCACCAAAATTGCTAAACCTTTAATGAAACTGTTGGAAAAGATGTCTCATTCAAGTTTGATGATGATTGTATGAAAACTTTTATTACACTCAAGGAAAAGCTTACTCAAGCACCCATAATGATAGCTCCATATTGGGATTCCCCATTTGAACTGATGTGTGATGCAAGTGATTTTGCAATAGGTGTAGTCCTTGGGCAGCGAGGAGACAAACACTTTCATCCCATATATTTTGTAAGTAAAAAATTGACGGAAGCTCAGGAGAATTACACCACAACAGAAAAGAAGTTGCTTGCAATGGTCTTTGCATTTGATAAATTCCGATCTTATCTAGTTCTTCCCAAGGTGGTGGTTTACACTAATCATTCAGCTTTTCATTACCTACTTAGTAAGTTGGATACCAAACAATGTTTGATTAGATGGGAACTCGTACTTCAGGAGTTTGATCTTGAAATCAAGGACAAGAGAGGGGCGGAGAATCTTGTAGCAGATCATTTATCCTGTTTTGAGAATCCTAATCTCGAAACTTTGAGAGAGAAAGATATCAATGATTCGTTTCCTGAAGAGCACTTGTATAATATTCAGGTAGTGAAAGAGATCGAGCCACCTTGGTTTGCTAACTTTGCAAACTACTTAATTGGGGTGTCATCCCCAAATGGTTCACTCATCAACAATGGAAGAAATTTTTTCCGGACCTTAAGCACAACCTATGGGAAGACCCCTACCTTTTTAGAATTTGTTTAGACCAGGTTATTCGGAGATGTGTATCGCAGATGGAGGGTCTAAGTATCTTTGAAACAATGGCATTTAGGATCGACTGGCGGCCATTACAATGTAAATCGAAACAACAAAGATGATTCTTGATTCAAATTTCTATTGGCCGTCATTATTTCTAGACACCCAGAAGTTTCATACAATCATGTAATAGATTTAGAGGATAGGTAACATGTCTCGCCGAGATGAGATGCCCCAGAATTGGAATCAAGCTTGTGAAGTTTTTTACGTGTGGGGATTGACTTCGTGGGGCACTTTTAAGGTGAATGGATAGAGGTCGAAGCTATATTTTAACAACAACAATTCGAAGATGACCAGGGGTAATCTGAAATTATTTGAACCCCCGTGAGGTAAGTAACAAGGTACGTCAAGCTCATGATGTTAAACAAGCACTTCTTGGGAGGCAACCCAAGCATTCGGGGTTTTAATTCATGTTTTTATGTTCTTTGTGTTCATGATTAGCATGTTAGTGTTCTTTTCGTCTTTTCATGAAAGTTTTGAATTTGAATAAGTCCATGCTCTAATAGATTTTTATAATATTATCATCGTCTATGTGGTTGTTTACTTGTGTTCATCAATGAGAAACACCTGTTCTAGCTATCATTTCATGCATTAGATCAAAATTTTAAACAATTATTTCATGTTGGAGATGTTTTTGGAACACTTTGTAGCCATGGCCATGTGTTTGGAGAAGTAATTGAAGTTTTAAAACATGATTTCAAGGGCATACGGCCTCAATGAGGAGCTCATTGAAGTCGTCTGTCCCACACAGAGAAAAAAACCTAGGGTATACGGCCTCAACGAGCTCCTCATTGAGGTCGTCTGCCCCATCTAGTGAGAATGCACTGGGGCATACGGCCTAGGGCACATCTCACCGAATCGGTGCTGATAAAAGCTACCCCCAACAACTTTCTTCCAAGAGAAGCGTGGTGTTGAATCCATATGACCACTCTAAAGACTTGCCTAAAGTCTCTCAAAACCCTAGCCGACGGCCTCTTACAAGATGGAGAAAAGTTGGACAGAGGGTGAAAAGATCCTCCAAAAATCAGGCTGAATCACGGCTTAAATAGGGTGGGAATCGGGCATCCACATGCCCCTTTGGATTCTCCTCATGGGCTTGTGGGATTCCCACATGGGCGTGGTGATTTCCACATGCTCGTGTGGATGCTCTAGAAACCAGTTTTTTGGTCGGTTGTGAATAATAACTGCTACAACGTATTGCTACGGTAACCTACTACAGTACTCCACCAAATGGGCACACGTTCGTGTTATAGATCATAACTTTTCTTCAATCAAAGGCCTCATTGGTGAAGATCTTTGACATGTGTTCGAATATGCGTGTAAACCGCAAGTGCACGGGTGTCGAAGTAATAATTACCCCGGTGAGTGGGTAGTCGAATCCACAAGGGAACAAGGCTACTAGTACTAACTTCTTCTCTGCTTTCTAACCTAATGATAAATGGAAAGGTGTGGTGATCTAATCTGCGAAGAAATGAATACCGGAGACAAATATGCAAAGGTAAAATGGATGGAGATCTCAATCAGTAAAAGTGGGGTATTCGTGCAATGCTCCCCCTAGGATTCAGGTATTAGGTACCGAATAAGAAAAGTGTTTCTATGATGAGTAAGTTAAGTCGTGGAAATCCAAAAATAATCGGATCCGACCTCTCAATCACCGATACTAGTCCCCTACGAGGTCCCGGTGGAGAAATAGCTCAATCTCAACACCTTACACCACACATGACTGCAAAGCACTCTAGGGATTCCAAGAGTTGTATCCGATTCCTAAAGATTGATCCAACCCTAATTCCCGGTGAAGGATCCTAACCCCCTACAAGGACCCGGCGGAGAAATCTCTCAATCTCACGCCTCACACCAAATATGGTTGCATAGAGCTTAAGCAACGGAGATAGAATACACTCAATCGGAAGGGAGAGGGGACAGTCCACTATCTCATGACTCACCCTTTCAACCCTCTTTAATCTTGAAGTTCTAACTCTAATGGAGACCTCTCTCACATCAAAGTAACAAATCATGCAAATCCAATCAACCACAAGGATTAATTAAACAAGCAAGCAATGAGAATACAAGATTAAAACTTAATCAAACTCGGATTAAATAGAAACACTAAGCAAATCCACAAAAGATGAGAATCCTAGAGTTCACAAGCCCAAATACCCTCTAGAGTTTTAGCTCTCCATGGAGCAACATACAAAAACACCATCAATTAATGAAAGTACATTAAAACCATAGAAATAAACCCCTTATATATGAACCGATGGCCTTGATGGAGAGCTTCGACGTCTTGAAAGACCCACTCCGAAGCTAGGTTCACCGGTGGCTTCCTTGATGCTATGACGGAGGAGATATTGATCAAAATTGGTGACGAAGCACCTCCAAAGCCGCAAAGACCTCCTCTTCAAACCCTAGCCGTCGCACCTCTCAAGAACCACACAAAAGATGAGAAAGAATAGGGCAAAATGGCTATTTATAGGCCTTAGATCGCGCCTGCCACGTGCCCTCATGCGCCCGTGTGGATTTTCCACGCGGCCGCGTGGGCTGCAGAAATTTTCATGCGGGCGCGTGGAATTTCCACGCGGGCGCGTGAACAGTAATTTTGATACAGTACTACTGCAATAATTTTGCTACAATACTTTTCACAAAACGCGGTCCAATCACTCTTCTCTTGAGGCCACATGTCCGGGCACACGTCCATGTGGTAGGCTATAAAACTTTTCTTCATCGATGTATCTTTGAGAGGTCTTGCAATCTTCACAAAGAGAATAAACATGAAGATGTGGCTGCCTTTGTGCCCTTCCAACTAGTGAATTGACTTGAATCTTCTTGGAAGTTGGCACACATCTCCACGTTTATAAACTCCTCTCGTGTCTTGGTCCTTGAATTGAACAAGAACTCCCAACATTATGTCTTTATAGCCCATCTTTGCTTCCTTTTTACTCTTCAAGGCATTCACAACCTATATGCATAAAAGAACACCAAATACACAATATGAAACATAAACCATAGTAAAAATGATGCTCAATGCATGCAAAACATATATAAAAATATGTCTACTCAAGCATTTATCAATCTTGCTATCAATGCACAAGTCAGGATACACAAATGTGACTGCCTTCATGCCACTCCAACTCATTGTAATGCCTTGAATACATGGAGGTTGGCACACATTCACGTATCTTAGAGCCATACTTGTGTCTTCGCGTTTGTTCCTTCCAAGATTCCACCAAATAGTATGTTCACGATCTACTTTTGGCTTCTTTTCTTAATACTTAGCTTCATAACCCTACATGCACAAAAGAACACAAATACACATGTATTAGCGCTTAAAGCTGATAAAAGTAATGCTCATCATAAGGAAAGAATACTTCATATTCTTAATACACAAGCACTCATCAAACTCCCCCACACTTAAGCTTTTGCTTGTCCTCAGGCAAAAAAAAAAGTATTAAAGCGTAGAAGAAGGAAAAATTGAAAGTACTTGGACTTAGATTCACCAAAGCATACAAGGAGAGCATTCTACAAGAAAGGGAACTTTCAACACTAAATACAAAAAATCAATGCTCTAGCTAAAAACTTGAATCAAAAGGGACAACAAACCCGACATCCTACAAGTGTGTGTAAACTCATTCAAGTAAACACAAAAGTATACTCCTCAAAGTTCTCAGTACAAGGGACTCATTTATCTACAAGCAGAGCAAAACAAACGGAGGACAATAGCTTCACACATCCTCTAAGGTAGCCCTTTCCAAAGAGGGTGCTACGGTCGCATTCACTCATCCCATGAGATAGCTCTTTCTCTGATTAGGTCATAACTAGCATCCGACTTATGAGAGTAGCTTCATACTTCATAGGTGGTAGCTCTTTCCACCCCCAATGCACAACTAAACAATTTATTCTTTTTCTTTCTTTTTGTTTTCCATTTTTTTCATAGCAAAATAGAACAAGAAACAAAACTAATTAGTCCCTTAAACATCGAACTTGAGTTTCCAAAAGAGTTTCATAAGTAAGTGGTGCACAAATATTAATCGGGCAAAAATTCATAGAAATTCAAGTAAAAACTAGAGCCTGAGAATATTCAATGTTAAAATTTCTATTAAACTCAAGAATTCAAACATTGGAACTAAAGTGAACCACCATTGGCTACGTGAGCATGTATGTCAATCAAAACTTTTGTAAAAGACATGTGCAAAGTGAACTCCCCCCCACACTTAAGATGTACATTGCCCTCAATGTACACAAGCAAGCACAAGAGAAAGTATAGCAATCAAGCAAATATGTGGGAGTGGGCAATTGAAACAATACGCCTCTAACTCCTAGTGTTGCGTTTGATGGAGCTAAATCCTTAGGAATGAAGTTCCAAACGGGTTGTGAAGCACACACACTGCCCATATTAGCCGTGTCCATGACTTGTTCTCAATTCTCATACTGATAAGATCATCTGCAAACATACACAAGGGGCGTTCAGTGAAGCTCAATAAACAAAAGTAACTCGAGTATATAAAAGATTGAGCAATAAAAAAACTCAAGATAAAAATAAAAGATAAACTCAGAAGGAAGATCTTTTCTGAGTATACAAGTCCAAAAGATAGTACTAAAACTGAAAGATGAAAAATATAAAAACAAAGTAAAGCAAAGATGCATAAAGCGTCAATGTCCTCGTTATGATGAAGGGTAAAGACGCGTCGCACTTGAGTAACTGCTATAAAATATTAAAACGCACCATCACCTCCATGTGGTTCACGCCATGTGTAGCGCGAACCTAAGCTAAGGCTGTCTGTAACACCCCTACAGCGCTCTCAAGCCTCTCAAATCGATTATGGGCTCGAGGCGGAGAAAATACCTGAACTAGTGGGGGCTCCTGCGGTATAGGAGGGGCCTCTTCCCGTGCTTGCTCTGTCTGTGGCTCCAGCACTGGCTGTGAATCCTCTCCGGTGTCGTCCTTAACCTCGGTTGTTTCAGAAGGAGGCATGATTATAATATACGGTCCTTGACTGCATCTCCAGACCATCCCCATCAATCTCATAGTATCTATGGCAAGTGGAGTCAGTATAATGGCCTTCTCGGCCTTCCTGATAACATCTAATAATCCCATCCCCATGATAAGTCTGGTGATGTAGGGGCCTGAAAAAAGAACACCAACTCTAGCATACTGGCCCTAATGACGAATATAATCGGCCACGATATGTCCTAGATGAATTGGCACTCTCCGGACCATCGAGAATAAGTAAAGTAGATCCTGCCGAATCAACACACCAGTGCTCTCACCTCAACCACTCACTGATCTACTGAGTACTGCGTGTATATATCTATAGCTCGGCTGGGTCAGGCACGCAGCCTTAGACACTCATGGCTCATATTGACCCTGTCGACACAACATCCTATATGTGCTATGAGGACTTATGCTACCAGGATAATCAGTCAGGTAGAAGCCCGTACTCCTTTGTGTCAGTGAAAGCCTTGTTATACAATCCTATCATGATCGAAAACTGTGTAACCCTCATACAGTAATAATATCCAAATGCTCGAAACTATACGGTGTCAACACTATCAAATCTAGAATATGACTGGTTAAACTAAAAGGATGCTAGAACCTCGAGTGTCAATATGTGGATAGCTGGCTCTCGAAATTGATAATAGTCTCCTCCAGCTTCCTACGGCCAACACCTCCTCCATCTCAGCGGCTAGTTCACTGCCTCACTATATCTCTCTTAGTGCATCCAAATCCAAAACTGAGACTGTCCAAACCTAATTTTTGATAACCTCTCAAATCGGACCTAGTGCTCAGGAATAGCGAATCCCATATCCTCCAGCTCAGGGGATGGCTCACGTGGTCGCTTGTTAGCTTGCTTCTTAAATCAGGGTGTCATAACTGCAAGAATTAAAGAAGAAATGATCAAAGAAACTCACAAATTAATATTGCAAAAATCCACATGGTCGTGTGAAAATTCCCCATGGCCGTGTGGATTCATGGGGGGTGAAAACTCGCATGGCTGCACACCAAGAGTTTAAGTATACAGCTCCAAGATGTTCCTAAACTATTTCTAAGCATGTAATTACCCTTCTAGAGGAAATCCAAAGCATAACCACCAGTTTTAATACATTTAGAATAAGAAATGGAGAATAAAAGAGGGATTAAAGGCTTACCGATGAGATAAAGATACAAACTTCAAAATCGTCCGAAAAATCAAGTAAAAATCAATATAAATCAGCGGTGAGAGGTCGGGAGAATGATAAAAAGTGTTCTCGAGAGATTTGGAGTATAATGAAAAAGAAACGTGAGGAGATTTTAAGAAAAACCCGCATCTCTAGGAATTCTGCACAACCACACAAGCGTGTGGAAATTACCCACACCCGTGTGCCCGACCCACAGGGACAGACGCACGCCTACGGAAATTCCACACGGGCATGGACCTTCACTAGACCAGCTCACAAGGGCACTCACACGCCCCTGTGTATTCTCGGGATGGAAGAGAGCTCTTCTGCAGAGATCCACACGGGCGTGTGGAAATTACCTACGGTCGTGTGTTTGGCACAGAGTCATCCACAGGGGTGAGTCCATGCCCCTGTGTCTTCTCGGGAAAATTCTCTAAGTCTCTGCACAGAGTCATCCTCACAGCTGTGCTTTTCCTCTAGATGCTTTAGAAAACTTTGCAGGCTCTACAAAAAATTCCTAAACTTATAGACACACTCAGAGCCTGCCTTATCATACAAAATATACGATGGAAAAACACCAAAAACTCAATCAAATGACCAATGACTTCGCCATAAAACATTTAAGCACATGATAACACCAAAATGTGTGTGAGAAAATCACAGCAATAGCATCTAAAAATCAAGACACCAACACTTAAAGCCTTATTCATGCAAACACTAAACTAAAAACTAGAAAAATAGTAAAAACATGGGTTTTCTACCCAAGAAGCGCTTGTTTAACATTACTTAGCTTGATGTACCTTGTCTTACTTCATGGGGATTCATAGATGAAGGCTCCCCTCTTACCCATGACTTGGAAGCATGATGAACATAACCTTTTTAAGGTAGAGGGATAGTTGACGAGCTTGTTACCACTTAAGGGTTCATCACCCTTGTTCCATTCTTGTGCTTCCCCAATAGCCTTGGGCCATTTCTTGTGGCGTCTCCTCGCTAGCTTCATCTTCCATAGCATCTTCTTCATGATCCCCAGAGTAGATGGTATCTTCTCCTCTAGACCAAGCATCATCACTTCTTTGTTCTCTATTTCTTAGTCTAGCAACCGGTCGTACGGGTCCGGATTCAACATTTTCCTACACATATTCATCGATTAGTTCATCGGTAGTGTCAAGAAAATAAAGAGTATCATGAAATTCGATAGAATGTCCCATGGCTTCGGTAAGGCGGTATGTGAGCTTGTCATCTCCAACCCTCAGTGTCAACTCCCCACCGTCCATGTTGATAAGTGCCTTAGAAATGTGCAAGAATGACCTCCCAAGTATCAAAAAAGCACATCTGTATCCTCATCAACATTCAACACTACAAAGTCTATAGGAAATATGTACTTGTCCACCTATGTCTTCAATGATGCCCCTCGGATGTCTCCCTATTCGGCCCGTCAATTGCAATGTCATCCGAGTGGGCCTAGGCTCTCCCAAGCCTAGCTTCTAAAAGAACGAGTATGGCATGACGTTAATACTAGCCTTTGAATCCACGAATGCCATCTCTTCACCCAAATTGCCAATGTTGTATGGAATCACAAAGCTTCCAGGGTCTTTTTTCTTGTTCGGCATATTCTTTTCGACACTGCTGAATGAAAGGCATCTAAAATTACCGATGCACTCTCATCCAACTTCCTCTTGTTAGTCAAAAGATCTTTCAAGAACTTAGCATATCGAGGCATTTAAAACAACACCTCCATAAAAGGAATGTTGATGCGCAATTGCTTGAATAGACCCAATAACTTTTTGTATTGTTCATCATTTTGGTCGTTCTTCAATTTTGAAAGATACAGGATTCTTGGCTGTAAGGTGGGTGTGCCACCTCCTTCTCTTTGTTAGCCTCTCCTGAACCTCCACGACCTCGGCTGCTTCAACATTGGTCTTCTCACTTGGAAACCTACCCTCAATCTGATGACCACATCTCAAAGTGATCGCCTTCACATGTTCTCTCAAATTACTTGGTAGCCTTCCTTGTGGTCTCCCCGATAGAGACTTCATAATTTGCCCCACTTGATTTTTTAAATTGTGCAATGAAGCTGTGTGGTTGCGAAGTGTAGCCTCGATAGATTGGAACTATGTATTCGATGATTGCACAAATCTAGTCAAGGCTATCTTTAAGTTGGCCATCCGGGTTTCCAAGCCTGAAAATCTATTCTCCATGTTCGGGGCTTATTGTTGTTGAAAACCCGAGTGGTGCTATTGCCTTTTGCTGCCCTTGGTTATTTGATGAGAAATTGAGGGTGGTTCCTCCACCCTTGGCTGTAGGTGTTTGCTATAAAGATTACCTTGTACCCTTCCCAAATTGCCCACAAAGTCTACTTGTTTAGTCGGGACTGAAGTAGCAATTGAAATAAGATAATCAGACGGCATATGTGAACCCCACAACCATCACAACTCATGATCACGGCCACCTTCGGAGAAGTCAATGTATCTAATTTCTTGCTCAATGCCTCTACTTGGGATGCTAAGGATGTAACAGCATCAATTTCATGGAGTCCGGCCATTTTTTTCTTTTCCCTTGCATTCCATTGGTAGCTGTTCATGGCCATTTCCTCTACCAACTGTCGGGCTTCTTCAGGGTTCTTGTTCCCTATTGTACCTCCTACGGTACCATCTAGAAGTTCTCTCATACTTAGATCCAACCCGTTGTAAAAGTCTTAATGATCATCCATTCAAGGAAAGCATGTTGTGCGCACTTCTGCAAGAGGTCCTTAAATCGCTCTGATGCGAGATCCGCAAGTGCACGGAGTCGTCAAGTAATACCTCTCGTGCGAGCACAAGAGGGTCATATTCCCTGGGCCCAAGGATCTACCCTTACTTCCTCTTTGCGTATTGTCTAGCCGAAAGATTCGAAGGGTTTCTCTAATCTATTAATTAAAATGAAAGAACTACAAGTGGAGTCTAAAATAATGCAAGGGTATAAAATCAGGGGAAAGAAATGGTCACGGATGCGGATTCCCTAGGGGCTACTAAAGGTGTAAAGGATGCTAAGAGTGTCATGCAATTGAGGGTTTGGACCTAGAGATTACCTAAATTAGATCAACCCGATGGTCACGGCAATTGACCCCTAATCCGGTATAAGTATTGATACAGAATTTCTTCCGATCAAATCCTCATACGATTGCATTAATAAAGGGGTAAATCCCTAATTAGAGAAGGAACACTACTTGGTCTAGCCCTAATGTTGGAGGGGTACATAATACCCGATGGTCACGGCATATTCATACATGAATCCCTTCCAAACTTGGTGTGTCTAGTACAAGGGCGATGGTCACGCTACCAAGTACAACCTAGGAGTTGGTTTACAGAGTTCTTATGTAAGCAACACATCAAATGCACCAAGAATGAATCACAAACACACAACAATTGCAATAAACAAAACTAGATCATCCAAATACACAAGTTCACCCCAAGGTTCACCGGCATCCGGTGACCTTGGGGTCTACTCGTCCATGCAAACAAATACAAATAATAGGTCCATGAAAACAACTACAAATGGCATGAGAAAACTTCCTCAAACAATAGAAGTGAGATGACAAGCCAAGTGAGGTTGAAAGCTTCCAAGGACGCCGTGATCGGGGCGGCTTCCCTTGTCGTCTACAAGCTCCCAAAGAAGAGATCGATGAAGATCTAGCCAAATCAAGCTTCTCCCTTTGATTCCCCTTCTCCAAAATGTGTGATCTTTCCTCCTCTGAACTGGTAGAAGTCAGCTCCAAGAACTCCCTCAAAAGCCTTCTTTAAAAACCTCTCACCTTTTGCCCTAAGAGATCAGTCCAAAATATATTGATAAGTGTCTAAATGTACGTATTTGAGTGTATGTATTTGTTACCTCTAGCATGTATTTCCATTAGAATTGATGCCCGTTTTGTGGTTAATCGTGTATTATTTGCTTTGCAGGGCACGGGAACACCATGGATGACACGAGGATATGATTCGGGTGAAAAAGAGAAGAAAACTAGGGTGCGGTACTGTAGGGGGTATTCACTGTAGCAAAATACTGTAGCACCAACACTGTATCGCAATTACTGTAGATGTTACTGTAGCACCTGGAGAGTTCCAAGTCAGGATTTGGATCATGGCATACGGCCTCAATGCTGCCCGGTATAGAGCCCGGGATGATCACTGTAGCTATAATGGAAGATATTTACTTGATGGAGTTTGCCTACCCCAAATAGTGTCAATGTTGAGCTCCATAGCGAGTGGTATAGCACTCAGGATGGAGGCCATAGGGAGTGGTATAGCACTTGGTATAGCACTCATGATGGGGGCCAAAGGGAGTGGTATAGCACTCGGGATGGAGGCCATCAAGGGGGTATGATGAGTGGTATATAGAGGGATTTTTGGAGAAAGATGGGGGACTTTTGGCTAGACTTCTTCTTGGCCTCTTGGGCCGCCGCCACCACATACTCTTGAGGCCTTCCGGCCATCTTCCGGTGACGATCCTTGTGGGAAACGAGCACACATCATCACCAAGAGGGAGAGGAGCATAGGAGAAGGAGTTGGATTGAAGATCTAGACCACCATTGCATCATCATTCGAAGCTTCATCGATTCAAGGAGATCAAGATCGTAGAGGGAGTTTTCTTGCTTCTTTATTGTCTTTCTTTTCCTTGTATGTTGTATAAGTATCCCTTGTCATGAGGGATTAACTTATTGTTGTGTTTGGATTTGGATGAACCCTAGGGCTAATCTTGTGTATAAACTTGGAATGTTATTCTTAATTGAGTTTGATGGTTGTTTGAGATTCAATCTTTCATGCTTTCATGTCTAGAATTACATGTATGGAGAGATCCGTAATTCTACTATGAGTTATATGCATAGATGTGACCTACTCACGTGTACTAGATCTAGGAGAGATTGAAAGGGGATGCTTGTGCCTACACGCCGAGAGATCGGGTGTTGGTAGCCCTCCATTGCTAGGTTTAAGCCGAAGGATAGTAGGTTTACTCCTATTAGAGAACTCCAAGAACATAATGCGATCATAGGTGTGTTAATCCGGAAGAGATTCCGATTGACATTCGTATGGGATCAGGGGTTAGTCACCGAGAGATTGGGGCTAATCTACTCACGAGGTCTCTTCGTCTCAATTATCATCAATGCATCTTTAACTCATCTTAGTTCAGGACTTAATGACAACCCTAGGTGGATTCCTTATCCAAACACGACCTTCTCATGCTTGATACTCCCTTGTTTATTTACATCTGTGCTAGTTACCCGGCCATAGATTAGTTAGTTTATTTTATTTTATTTTATTTGTTCTTCATACCAAGAATTGTAGGCTAGATAATAGATGAAGGGTGAGTAATAATACTTCCTTGGCCCAGTGGAATACTACGACCCCTGTGTCACTCACAGGGTATTACTTGGCGATCCCGTACACTTGCGGGCGATCAATCATATATCCCATCAGGTCCATACGGGCTCCATGAGGCTGCATGGAGCCCGTGAAGCTCACTGCCATTTCGCCCAGAAAATATGTCGGTGCTACAGTACTTAGCTACAACGATTTTTCTATAGTCCTTATGCTGTAGTGTTTATGCTACAGTAGCGAGGATTGTGAAATTCCAGCAAACCTCACCGGCACCCATGCGAGCGCATGGAGCCCGTGCAGCTCACAGTCGAATGCCCGCAGCATGAATAGTGACCCCTGCTACAGTATCGCTACAGTGCTTGCTACAGCCTGAAAGCCCAAAAATGCCGTTTTTGGTGTCGAATTCATCCAATTTGCATTTTCAAGGTTCATTCGGCTCATTTAAGATCTGCAGCACCAAAATAACAAATTTATACTTATACGGGACATCAAATCCTTAAGATATACACAAATAATACAAGATCAATACATATAAAATACGTTCATTTAGGCGTTTATCACACTTCCATGTCTCAAACAAGTATTCAAGCTCCATCTGAAACAAATGATGATATTTCATTATGAAGCTTCACCGATTTCCCCAAAGGTAAGCACATTGCAAGAAAAGCTTTGACCATTTCATTCCATGTCATGATGGATGCTTCTGGTAAAGAATGCAACCACTACTTTGCTCTTCCTTTTAGAGAGAATATAAAAGCCCTCAATCTTATAGCATCATCCGTAACACCATTAATCTTTAGCATGTCACAAACTTCTAAAAGTTTTCAATATGGTCATTTGGATCCTCATCGGCTAAACCATTGAATTACGCTGACTTCTGTTTCATTTGGATGAATGCTGGCTTCAGCTCAAAGTTTGGATCTATAATCAGGGGTCGTTGATAAGTGCTTAAGTGATAAGAATACGAAGTGTTCTTTCCTTTTGATGAGCATTACTTTTATTATGTTTAAGCGCTAATACATGCGTATTTGTGTTCTTTTGCACAAGTAGGGTTGCGAAGCTAAATATTGAGAAAAGAAGCCAATGTAGAACGTGAATGCACTATTTGATGAAATCTTGGGAAGGAACAAACGCGAAGACACAAGTCGGGACTCAAGATACGAGAATGTATGCCAACCTCTAGGTATTTCAAGTGAGTACAATGATGTGGAGGGGCACAGAGGCAGTCACATTCGAGTATCCCGATTTATGCATTGATAGCAAGATCTTCCCCAATGAGGCCATTTATTGAAGAAGCGATGCGATCTACGGCGTAAACGTGTGCCCGTTTATGTTATATCGATGAAAAACATGGATTTCGGGAGGCTTTGAAAGGGCTGGAATCGGGCATCCACATGGGTGTGGGGAATTTCCACACGGCCATGTGGATTATCTGGAAATAACACTTTCACCCGGTCATGAACTTAAAGCTATAGTAATTTGGTACTTCTTTTCATCTTTTTTCCAACTTTGGAGACACTTGTGACTAGGGTTTAGAGAGATATTGGTAAGGCTTTTGGAGGGGTTCTATGCCTTTGACATCAAAATTCTCATAGAAGATAGCAATTGGGGGAGCTTTCGTTGGCACTGATCCGGCAAAGTGTGCCCTAGGCTAGACAAGAAACCTTTGAAGAAGACGCAGCCACTCCACAAGACCATCGACATGACTATCGAGGGGCTTTTCCTATGGACTATTTATTTTTACTTCTGATTTTACGATTGATTGTATCTTGCTCCATCTAGAGCTAAACCCCTAGTGGGTACTTGGATTGGTGAAACCTTGGATGTATTTGTTTCATTAAACCTTTTATTATGCTTTCCTTAATTGATGTTTTAATTGAGTTCCAATCTTGAATGCTTGATTATTTGAATAATCCCTTAGAGTAACACTAGGGTTGACAGTTCACCTTGGTAATCCTTGTGAGTGAGTGACACACCATGAAGGTTAGACAAAGCTAGATTGGAAAGGGTTGAGAGGGTGAGTCGTGAGTTAGTGGAACGTCCCCTTCCCCTCTGGTATGATTTATCCTACCTTCATTTCCTCGAGTTCTTTGCTGTCACAATAGAGTGAAGTGTTAGAGGATGAACTCCACTTAGGCTTACTTGCACGAACGACAGAGTGAAGCATTGAAGTGAACTCTAGTATCTGGGGCATAATTATGAAGAGGGGCCTTTCACCTGGACCAAAGGGTTAGGTCTACACATAGGAATAGAGTTTATCACTTGGAATCCCTAGAACGCCATGCAACTTTATATAGTGTGAGGTGTTGAGACTGTTCGATTTCTACGTCGGGGTATCATATAGAGTTAGTCACGGTTGACCTTAGATTTGGGACCGTGTATTATAGGATCTCCACGACTCATTAATGCATTAGTTAGGAAGCATAATAGTTGGTTTTGCACTTGAAACGATTATCCTAGGCAGAATAGTATCCTAGTACCCCTCTTTATATTGATTGCCTTTCCTCTCACTTATTTGTGCTTTTCTTTCTTGTTCTTTTATTCTTGTTTACATCACACTTTATCAACACAATCATTATTCATCTTCACTTGGTTAAGTAGCAACTTAAGTATTTTTATTCCCTACTCCCTGTGGATACGATACCCCACTCACTTGGCAATTTATTACTCGACAAACCGGTGCACTTGCATGTCAGACGCAAGGGGTGTTGATAAGTGCTTGAGTAGGCATATTTTTATATATGTTTTACATGCATTCAGCATCATTTTTACCATGGTTTATGTCTCATATTGTGTATTTGGTGTTCCTTTATGCATATAGGTTGTGAATGCCTTGAAGAGTAAAAAGGAAGCAAAGATAAGCTATAAAGACATAATGTTGGGAGTTCTTGTTCAATTCAAGGACCAAGGCATGAGAGGAGTTCATTAACGTGGAGATGTGTGCCGACTTCCAAGAGGATTCAAGTCAATTCACTAGTTGGAAGGGCACAAAGGCAGCCACATCTTCATGTTCATTCTCTTTGTGAAGATTGCAAGACTTTTCAAAGATGCGTCGATGAAAAAAAGTCTTATAGCCTACCACATGGATGTGTGCCCGAACATGTGACCTCAAGAGAAGAGTGTTTGGTCAACGTTTTTGTGACAAGTATTGTAGCAAACTACTATAGCAAAACAATGTAGTAATTTCACTGTAGTACTAATGTATCAAAATTACTGTCCACGCGCCCGTGTGGAAATTCCTGCAGCCCACGCGGGCGCGTGAAAAATCCACATGGGCGCATGGGGGCACATGACAAGCGCGGTTTTAGGCAATAAATAGGCCATTTGCCCTATTCTTTGACATCTTTTGTGCGACTCTTGAGGGGTGAAACGGCTAGAGTTTGTAGAAGAGGTCTTTGCTGATTTGGAGGGTGTTCTTCACCAACTTTGATAGTTTCCTTCGTCATCATAGCACTTGGGAAGCCACCAGTGACCTAACTTTGGAGAGGAATACTTCAAGACGTTGAACTACCCACTAAGGCCAATCATCACGAATTCAAGGCGGTTTTCTCTATGGTTTTTGTTGCTTTTCATTCTATTAATCAATATCTTGTAACTTGACCCATGGAGGGCTAAACCATAGTAGGTACTTGGGATGTGAACCCTAGTATCTATTCTTTTGTATTGATTTGCTTTATGTTTCTAGTTAATCCGAGTTGATTTGAGTTTTAATCTTGTGTTCCCATTGCTTGCATGTTTTATTGATCCTTGTGGTTGATTGTATATGCATGATTTCTTACTTTGATGAGAGAGAGGTCTCCATTAGAATTAGAACTTCAAGGTTAAAGAGGGTTGAGAGGGTGAGTCATGAGATAGTGGAGCCTCCCTTTTCCCTTCCGATTGAGTGTTTCCTGTCTCCATATTGCCTAGACTCTATGCAACCATATTTGGTGTGAGGCGTGAGATTGAGAGATTTCTTCGCCAGGACCTTGTAGGTGGTTAGGGAACCTTTGCTGCGAATTAGGGTTGGATCTATCTTTAGGAATCGGTTTCACTCTTAGGTGTCCCTAGAGCGTATTGCGGTCATATGGGGTGTGAGGTGTTAAGATTGAGTGATTTCTCCACCGGGACCTTGTAGGGGACTAGTACCGGTGGTTTGGAGGCAAGGGCCGGTTGTTCTTGGATTATCTCGACTTATTAGACATGGCTTAGAAGCATTTAGTGAATCTTGAACTTCATGTTAGATCCTAGTGGGAGCATTGCCTGGGTACCTCACCTTTATTGATTGAGATCTTCCTCTATTTTACCTTTGCATATTCGTCTCTGGTATTTATCTCTTCACACATTAGATCACCACATTATCCCATTATTATTAGGCTAGATAGCAGAGAAGAAGATAGTACTAGTAGCCCTGTTCCGTGTGGATTCGACTACCTGACTCACCGGGTATTTTATTACTTCGACACCCATGCACTTGCGGTTCACACGCATATTCAGACGTGTAAAGTTTTTGGCGCCGTTGCCTGGGAATAGGATACTAGGAATGCTAGGACTTTGTTGCTCTAGCCATTTATCCATTTTTCATTTTGTTTTTCTATTCCACACTTTCTATTTCTTCCATCATTCTCAACGATTTTTATTTTGTTTTCATCTATTTCACTCTATCTTCTTCCACCATTTGATTTTGTTTTATTTCGCCTTACTTACTTTTTCTTGCATGGAACTTGAATGATGATTAACCCAGTTATAGATTTATATTTTCAGGTTGAAACTCTCACCAGAAAACTTGATCAATTTGTCAATGTTCATCAACAACACAATCCATATCGCATCAACTATCTTCCAAATCAAAGGAACTACCCAAATCTATTGTGGGATATTGATGGACAACAAAGGGAAGCACCTCAAGAAGAATTTCAAGTGGATGAGAAGCTTGAAGAAGATTTACTTCGGTTGGAAAGAGTGTTACTGAGATTTATTGAAGCAACCGATGCCTATTTCCAAAATATTGAGCCCACATTAAGTTGTCACGAGGTCTCCATAAAAAATATTGAGTATCAATTAGGAGAGATCTGGGACGTGCTTGCTAAGGAAAAAGAAGAATTTGAACAAGCAAGGCAAGTGTCTCTGGGACATAATGAGGCCATGAGCAACATTGAATAAATTGGGCAAATTGAGTACATTGGTGCAGAAAAATGAGAAGATAGAAGATGAATACCATTTTGAGAATTTGGATTGCATGAATGAAGATTGTGCTTGTGGGCAAGAAAATTTTCAAGGGTATTTGCTAGTGTCATGTTCCTTCCAAGTTGAAAAAGCAAACCCCAAGGTAATGGAACAAGCATTTCTCTTTGGGATTGATCAACTCTTACAATGCAAGAAAGAGACTTTCGGAAGGGAAGAAGATGTGGGTAGGAGATTGAAGCCATCCAATGACCCACCTGTGCCAAGCTTGGATAATTCCCAACCCAAATTGTTTCCTTGGAGTCCAAAAGTAAGATGGTTGGACTCTCCAACAAATACTTCATCCCGACAAGTTGATTTTTGGTTTAAAGGAAGTAGCTATGCAATGCATAGTCGGAAGGAACACACTCTTTTCAAGCCTCTGACAAGGTCCCTTGCGTATATCCCGCAAGTGCACGGGTTTATCGAAGTAATAATCCCGGATGAGCGGGTATCGTATCTACAGGGAGTAGGGAATAAAAACACTTAATTCGCTTCTTAGCTATGTGAAAGGTGAATAGTGATATGTGTGACAATGATTCAATTCTCAAAAGTAAAAACAACAAGTAAGAGAGCACAAGTAAAGGATGAGGTAAGGCAATCGATAAAGATGGGTACCCGGATATTGCCCCGCCTAGGACAATCATTTCAAGTGCAAGAACCCTCTATTATGCTTCCTAATCAATGCAAGTGAGTCGTGGAAATCTTTAATTACATAGTCCCAAATCTAAGGTCAACTATGCCTAACTCTATACATGTCCCGGAGGAGAGATTGAATAACCTCTCAACCTCGCACTCGCATAGAATTTCAATAAGTTCTAGTGATTCCAAGTGATAAATCTCTTCCTAATTGTAGACCTAACCCTTTGGTCCAGGTGGAAGGTCTGTAACCACAATTAAGCCCTAAATACTAAGATCACTTCTGCACTTCACTCCGTTGCACCCGCAACTAAGCCCCAGTGGAAGGTCATCCCTTAGACCATTCACTCTATTGTGGCCGCAAAGAACTCGAGGAACGGAGGTAGAATCTAACACATCTGAGGGGAAAGGGGATGCTCCTATACCTCTCGACTCACCCTCTCAACCCTCTCCAACCTAGCTTTGTCTAACACTCGTGGTGTGTCACTCACTCACAAGGTTACCAACAAGAACTCTCAACCCTAATGTCACTCTAGGGGAGTATTCACACAATTAATGATTCAAGCTTGGAACTCACAATAAACATCAATTAATTGAAAGCATAATAAAGGGATTCAAAGAAATGAATACATCCTAGGGTTCACAAATACCAAAGTACCCACTAGGGGTTTAGCTCTCCATGGAGCTAAGTACAATCAAAGAAATAGAATGTAAAAGCAATGAATCCATAGAAAATCCCTCGATAGTCGTGTCGATGGTCTTGTGGAAATTCCTCTACTCGTCGTCCAAAGATCCCCTTGTCCGGTATAGGATACGCCTCGACGGAAGCTCCCCTACAAACCTTCGTCCAAAGAGATGATGATGTCGGCGCCGTAGAACCTCTCCAAAACCCTAGCCAATACCTCTCAAAACCCTAGCCGAAACCCTCTCTCAAGTTGGCAAAAAGATGGAGAAAAGAATTCTGAAATCGGGTCTGAATTGGCTTTAAAATAGGGCTGGAATCGGGGATCCACACGCCCCTTTCGATTTTTCACACGGGCGTGTGCAATTTCCACACGCCCGTGTGGATTCTATGTTCTGCAGTTTTCTGTGCCAGCTGTGAACAGTGCTTCTACAGTGCTCTGCTACAGCATTCGACCTTAAATACTTCCCAAATCCATACTTTCATTGAGGCAATGCAAACGGGCACACGTTCATGTCATGGATCGCTTTGCTTCTTCAATGATGGAAAAGTTGGTGGAGATCTTGTTCTATATGCATAAGTCGGAATGCTTGATTATGACTGCCCTTGTGCCCCTCCAAATGGTTGTGCTAACTCAAATACAAAGAGGTTGGCACACACTCTAGCATCTCGCACCCGACTCATATCTTTGCTTTTGAACTTTAGCAAGATTTCCTCCAAAATCGGTGCATTGTGATCCACATTGGCTTCTTTCCTTCATAATTGGTTTCACAACCCAACCTGCATGAAAGTAACATAAAAACACACATATTAGTGTAAAAACCTGAGAAAAGTAATACTCAACATAAGGAAAGAACTCTTCGCATTCATATCGCACAAGCACTTATCAGCCTCCATAAGGTAAGGAAGAGGTACATCAAGCTTAGTGACGTAAAACAAGCGCTTCTTGGGAGGCAACCCAAGCTTTTTTAAATGTTTTCTAGTTTAGATTTTCATTTCTATCAGTAATAAATTCATGAGTGGGTGCTTTGATGAATTTTTGTTGGTGTTGGAGCTTTTATGGAAAAGTTTTTGGTGATTTAAATTGATTTTCATGTATGTGGCATGGTTTAGGGTGTAATTCATGTTTATAGTTAAAGAATTAGTGTTAATTTGAAGTTTGGAGCCTTGCGTGGACTGTCTGCAGAAATTTTGTAGTCACGCGGTCGCGTGGAATTTCCACGTCACCGTGTACAATACCCACGCGGGGGTTTGGAATTTCCACACCCCCTATGTGGCTTATAAGAAAGTGAGGGCCACTATTCATTATCATCATCACTAAAACCCTTCATCTTCCACTTCTCCATGTTCAAGAATCTGAACTTTTGAGCACAAAAACTAATTTTCTTCAACTCTTTGAGGTTTTGACGTGTTCTGCCGGCATATGCGTTAAGTTTCCTTCACCGATTTGCTCCGGTAAACTTCATCTTCTCCTATCTTTTCCATGCCCTTATTTTGCAATCCATGGAATTATATTGGTTTATAAGTGTTGTTTTTCATGGCAAATCTTGTAGAAACAGTCTAGAATGCATGGATGGCAAATTTTTGGAAGCGTTGGAGCCCAACCATGGCTTTTTTGCCATGGTTGGGCACCTACGCGGTCGCATGGCTTGACCACGTGGCCGCGTGGGCTGGCCAGCAGCGCGGCAAATACGCCTATGTGGGCAGCGTGGTCAACCCGCGCGCCCGCATGGGCTAGCCGACCCGCGAGGCCCCGCACCCATGCAGCCAAGTGGTGGGCCCACGTGCCCACGTGGGCTGGCCAACCGCGCGGCTAAGAGCCACGCGCCCGGGTGGCGCCCTGGCTGAGCCTAGAATGCGGCCACATGGGCTCGTGGCTTGTCCACATGCCCGCGTGGGCTGGAAGAATACCCAATAAGGATAAAAAAGCGCTTGGCTTGCCCTCCATGCCCGCGTGGAACCTTGTACTCATCAAATTCATGCTTAACTGACTTCTTTTGAAGCTTTATTTGCAGGTGTGGCACTAAAGGACTGAAAAAAACTTATTTTGAAATGCTTTAATTTCATACGGTTAACCTTGGATGAGAACATTCTTTTGGCACACCGGCAACACCAGAAGACAACGTCGATGCTTGAGGCGTCCCACTCATGATTCCTTAGTTTTCTTTACTTTTATTTTCATTTTTAGTTTTTCTTAATTTTATCTTTTAGACTATAGTTAACTTTGTGTTTTGTTTTGTTTGTGCGAGTTTGTACTTCATGTGTTTACTTATAAGAACTTGTATATCTTTTCTATTTTGTTGAGCTTCACTGAACCCCTTGTCTATGTGCAGATGGCCTTGAGAGTTATGTTGATGGTGTTTTAGTCATAGACACGATCATGTGCGTTATTCCATGGTCGTATGAGCTTCTCAACCGTTACAACCCGCCCTTGAGATAGACTTTCACGACATGTTAATGAGGAGTTCAGGGTTGTATTATTTTTAATTGCATTCCGGCACATATTATGCTTCTATTGATGCTATTTTTATTGTGTTTACATGTGTACATTGAGGGCAATGTACATCTTAAGTGTGGGGGAGGGTTCACCTTTTATATGACTTTTACTTGTGTTTTCATGAGCATGCTCTTGTTGCCAATGAAAGTTCACCTTAGTGTTGAGAGTTTAATTCTTAGTTTTTGGAGGTTGTAAACATTGGATTTTATCATGCTCTAGTTTACATCCAATTTTATTGAATATTTTTATCCGATTGCTCTGTGCACTTTTCTTACTCATTAGACCTATGAAGACTCTAGTTCATTGTGTTTGGGACTTTAGTGTGCTAGTTTTTATTTTAAAAACAAATCATAGGAAAATCAAAAAAAATCAGAAAAATTTGAAAAAAAAAAAGAATTGGAAATTGTTTGTTGTTTGCACATAGGGGGTGGAAAAACCTACCACCCATGATGTATGTAGCTACTCTCATAAGTCAAATACTTTTTATGCCCTAATGAGAGAAAGAGCTATCTCATGGAATGTGTGAAAGCCACTCAGGAGGCATCTTGGGAAAGGGCTACCTTAGAGGTTGTGTGAAGCTACTACCTATTCTTTGTGTTTATAAATAAGTCCCATGTTAATAAGAACTTAGTAGTGGACATAGTGTTGACATGAGTTGAGTTTTTCACACACACACACACGCATTCGGATTTTATCACTTTCATTTTTTATTGGATTGTTTGTTAGAGGATTGATTGTTTTGTCTAATGTTTGACTCTCTCCATGACTTTAGAATTTTATTCTTGTACTCTTTTGGTGAACCTAAGGCCAAGCACTTCTCTTTTCTTTCCATGAGTTTAATGTTTAATTTTGCTTGAGGACAAGCAAAGGATTAAGTGTGGGGGAGTTTGATAAGTGCTTGAGTAGGCATATTTTTATATATGTTTTACATGCATTCAGCATCATTTTTACCATGGTTTATGTCTCATATTGTGTATTTGGTGTTCTTTAATGCATATAGGTTGTGAATGCCTTGAATAGTAAAAAGGAAGCAAAGATAAGCTATAAAGACACAATGTTGGGAGTTCTTATTCAATTCAAGGACCAAGACATGAGAGGAGTTCATTAACGTGAAGATGTGTGCCAACTTCCAAGAGGATTCAAGTCAATTCACTAGTTGTAAGGGCACAAAGGTAGCCACATCTTCATGTTTCCTCTCTTTGTGAAGATTGCAAGATCTTTCAAAGATGTGTAGATGAAGAAAAGTCTTATAGCCTACCACATGGACGTGTGCCCGGACATGTGGCATCAAGAGATGAGTGTTTGGACCACGTTTTGTGAAAAGTACTGTAGCAAACACTGTATCAAACCAATGTAGTAGTGCTGTAGCAAAATTATTGTTCACGCACAGTCATTGAAATTCCTGCAGCGCATGGAAAATCCATATGGGCGCGTGAGGCACGTGACAGGTGCTGTTTTGCGTTATAAATAGGCCGTTTGCCTTATTCTTTGACATCTTTTGTGTGGCTCTTGACGGGTGAGATGGCTAGGGTTTGGAGAGGTGGTTTTGCTGATTTGGAGGATGTTCTTCACCAACTTTGATAGTTTTCTTTATCATCATAGCACTTGGGAAGGCACCGGTGACCTAGCTTCGAAGAGGAATCCTTCAAGACGTTGAACTACCCACCAAGGCCAATCATCACGAATTCAAGGGGTTTTCTCTATGGTTTTTGTTGCTTTTCATTGTATTAATCATTGTCTTGTAACTTGCCACATGGAGGGCTAAACCCTAGTAGGTACTTGGGCATGTGAACCCTAGGATCTATATTTTTGTATTGATTTGCTTTACGTTTCTAGTTAATCTGAGTTGATTTGAGTTTTAATCTTGTGTTCCCATTTCTTGGATGTTTTATTGATCCTTGTGGTTGATTGTACATGCATGATTTCTTACTTTGATGAGAGAAAGAGGTCTCCATTAGAATTAGAACTTCAAGGTTAAAGAGGGTTGAGAGGGTGAGTCATGAGATAGTGGAGCATCCCCTTTCCCTTCCGATTGAGTGTTTCCTATCTCTATATTCCCTAGACTCTATGCAACCATATTTAGTGTGAGGCGTGAGATTGAGAGATTTCTCTGCCGGGACCTTGCAGGGGGTTAGGGATCCTTCGTCGGGAATTAGGGTTGGATCTATCTTTAGGAATCAGTTTCACTCTTAGGTGTCCCTAGAGCGTATTACGGTCATATGGGGTGTGAGGTGTTGAGATTGAGTGATTTCTCCACCGGGGCCTTGTAGGGGACTAGTACCGGTGGCTTAGAGGCATGGGCCGGTTGTTCTTGGATTACCTCGACTTATTAGACTCGGCTTAGAAGCATTTAGCGAATCTTGAACTTCATGTTAGATCCTAGGAGGAGCATTACCCGGGTACCTCACCTTTATTGATTGAGATCTTCATCTATTTTACCTTTGCATATTCGTCTCCGGTATTTATCTCTTCGCACATAAGATCACCACTCTATCCCATTATTATTAGGCTAGATAGCTGATAAGTGCTTTTGCGATATGAATGTGAAGCGTTCTTTCCTTATGTTGAGTATTACTTTTCTGGGGTTTTTACACTAATATGTGTGTTTTTATGTTACTTTTATGCAGGTTGGGTTGTGAAACCAATTATGAAGAAAAGAAGCCAATGTGGATCACAATGCACCAATTTTGGAGGAAATCTTGCTAAAGTTAAAATGCGAAGATATGAGTCGGGTGCGAGATGCTAGAGTGTGTGCCAACCTCCCCGTATTTGAGTTAGCACAACCATTTGGAGGGGCACAAGGGCAGTCACACTCAAGCATTCCAACTTATGCACCTAGAACAAGATCTCCATCAACCTATCCGTCATTGAAGAAGCAAAGCGATCCACGGCATAAATGTGTGCCCGTTTATGTTACCTCGATGCAAAGCGATCCAATTATGTTACTATTCACAGTCGGCCGAGAAAACAGGAATTCAGAGAATCCACATAGGTGTGTGGAAATTATAAACGCCCGTGTGGAAATTCCTCATGGGCGTGTGTAAAATCCACAGGCCCGTGTGGTCGCCCGATTCCAGCCCTATTTAAAGTCGATTTAGCCCCGATTTCAGCATTCTTTTTTCCATTTTTTCCACAACTTGAGAGAAGGTTTTGGCTAGGGTTTTGAGAGGTATTCACTAAGGTTTTGGAGAGGTTCTACGGCTCCTACATCATCATTCCTTAGGAAGAAGGTTGGTAAGGGAGCTTCCGTCGAGGCGTATCCTATACCAGACAAGGGAATCCTTGGACGACGAGTAGAGGACTTTCCACAAGACCATCGACACAACTATCGAGTGGGTTTCTCTATGGATTCATTGCTTTTACATTCTATTTCTTTGATTGTACTTAGCTCCATGGAGAGCTAAACCCCTAGTGGGTACTTGGGTATTTGTGAACCCTAGGATGTATTTGTTTCATTGAATCTGTTTATTATGCTTTCAATTAATTGATGTTTGTTGTGAGTTCCAACCTTGAATGCTTGATTGTTTGAACATTTCCCCTAGAGTGACACTAGGGTTGAGAGTTCTTGTTGGTAACCTTGTGAGTGAGTGACACACCACGAGCGTTAGACAAAGCTTGGTTGGAGAGGGTTGAGAGGGTGAGTCGAGTTCTTTGCGGCCATAATAGAGTGAATGGTCTAAGGGATGACCCTACGCTGGGGCTTAGTTGCACGTGCAACGGAATGAACTGTTGAGGTGATCTTAGTATCTAGGGCTTAATCATGGTTAGGGACCTTCCACCTGGACCAAAGGGTTAGTTCTATAATTAGGAAGAGATTTATCACTTGGAATCCCTAGAGCTCATTGCAACTCTATTCGAGTGCGAGGTTGAGAGGTTATCTAATCTCTCCTCCGGGACATGTATAGAGTTAGGCATATTTGACCTTAAATTTGGGACTATGTATTTAAGGATTTCCACGACTCACCATTGCATTGATTAGGAAGCATAATAGAGGGTTCTTGTAATTGAAATGATTGTCCTAGGCGGAGCATTATCCGAGTACCCCATCTTTATCGATTGCCTTACCTCCTCCTTTACTCGTGCTCTCTTACTTGTTGTTTTTACTTTTGAGAATTGAATCATTTTCACACTTATCATTGCTGATCTTTCACATAGCTAAGAAGCGGATTAAGTATTTTTATTCCCTACTCTGTGTGGATTCGATACCCGCTCATCCGGGATTATTACCTCGACAAACCCGTGCACTTGCGGGATATACGCAAGGAGACCTTGTCAATAGTATAGAAGAAGATAGTACTAGTAGCCCTGTTCCCTGAGGATTCGACTACCTGACTCACTGGGTATTTTATTACTTCGACAACCGTGCACTTGCGGTTCACACGCATATTCGGATGTGTCAGGTGTTGTCAAGTTTTTGGTGCCGTTATCGAGGAGTAAGCATTTAGAGATACTTTGCACTTTGCTATCTTAGCTTTTCATTCATTCTATTTCATATCTTCTTATTCTATCATCATTCTAGTTTTGTTTTCTTTATTTTAGTGCTGCTCCAAGGTTATGATCCGATGGAACCCTTTGATATTAATTGAAGTTGATCCCGAACGTGAACGTACACTTAGAAGAAGGGGAAAAGAACCTCTGCAAAACCATCGAATCTAGCTGAAGTAGAAGTCGAAGGGTCTGACAACATGGCTGAAAAGAGTGAACAACAGACAACACTTTCTAATTACGCCAGACCGTCAGTATTGGAGACACAATCTAGCATATTGCAATCCCTGATTATAGCTCTAAATTTTGAGCTGAAGCCAACATTCATCCAGATGATTCAGCAGTCAGCACAGCTCAATGGTTTGGCCGATAAGGATCCAAACAATCACATAGAGAACTTCTTAGAAGTTTGTGACATGCTATCAAATTGAGTGCTTTCCCATTTTTTCTCAAAGGAAAAGCCAAGCAGTGACTTCATTCATTGCCAAAAGCATCCATCAAGACTTGGAATTAGATGGTCGAAGCTTTCCTTGCAAGATACTTTCCTCCAGGGAGTCAGCCAAGCTTCATAATGAGATATCGTTGTTTGTGCAGATGGAACTGGAACCATTGTTTGAGATATGGGAGCGCTTCAAGGATCTCTTGCGGAGGTGCCTACAATACGGATTTTCTGAATGGATGATTATTCAGACCTTCTATAATGGGTTGAATCCAAGTACAAGACAATTCCTAAATGCCACCACATGAGATACAATGGGGAGTAATACCCCTAAGGAGGCCCAACAATTGGTAGAGGATATGGTCATAAACAGCTACCAGTGGAACGAGTGGGAAAGTAAAAAGGTGGCCAGGATCCATGAAATAGATGCAGTCACGTCTTTGGCGGCCCAAGTAGAATCACTGAGTAAAAAGTTACACCCTCTAACTTCTAATAGAGTGACGGGCGTGACTACTTGTACCAGGTGCGTTGGAGAACATGCTCTATCTGATTGCCCGATCTCTTTTGATGATGCATCATCAGTGGAGAAAGTCGACTTTGTGGGTAACGGAATGAGGAACCAAGGTAATCCTTATAGCAACACCTACAACCAAGGTTGGAAGAATCATCCCAACTTTTCATGGAGTAACCAAGGGCAGCAAAAGGCCATGGCACCACCGGGTTTCCAACTACACCAAGCCCCGAACATAGAGAATAGAGTTTCAGTCTTGGAGACCCAGATGACCGATTTGGAGAAAGCCTTGACTACATTTGTACAATCATCGGATACATGGTTTCAATTAGTCGAGGTTACACTTCACAACCACACTGTTTCATTGCACAACCTAGAGAATCAAGTGGGGCAAATAGCAAAGTCTCTATCGGAGAGACCACAAGGAAGCTTGCCGAGTAATACCGAGACTAATCCAAGAGAACATGTGAAGGTGATTACTTTGAGAAGTGGTCCTCAGGTCGAGGGTAGGTTTCAAAGTGAGACACCCAATGTTGAAGCACCCGAGGTCATAGAGGTTGAGAATAGAGTGAACATAGAGAAAGAGGTAGCAGCCCCACCTTACAAGCCAAGAATCCCTTATCCCTCTAGATTGAAGAATGACCAAATAGATGAGCATTACAAAAAGTTTCTAGGTTTATTTATGCAACTACATATAAACATTCCCTTTGTTGAGGCATTATCCCAAATGCCTAGGTATGACAAGTTCTTGAAAGATTTGTTGACCAACAAAAGGAAATTGGAGGAGAGTGCCTCCGTAATTCTAGATGCATCTTGCTCGGTGGTCTTGAAAAAGAATATGCCGAACAAGAAAAAAGACCAAGGAAGCTTCATTATCCGGTGTAACATTGCCAATTTCGGTGAAGAGATGGCATTGGTGGAGTCAGGGGCCAGTATCAACGTCATGCCATAATCTTTCTTTCAGAAGATAAGCTTGGGAGAGCCTAGGCCCACTCGGATGACTTTGCAATTGCCGGACCAAACGGTGTAACATCCGAGGGGCATCATTGAAGATGTTCTTGTCAAGGTGGAGAAGCACATATTTCCTGTAGACTTCGTAGTGTTAGATGTCTATGAGGATGCAAATGTTCCTTGATACTTGGAAAGCCATTCTTACGACATTCTCTGAGGATTGGAGATAAGAAGCTCACATACCGCCTCGCTGAAGCCATGCGACATTCTCTTGACTTTGATGATACTTTATATTTTATTAACACTACCGATGAACTAATTGATAAATATGTGCAGGAAATGTTAAATCCGGACCTGTACGAGGGGTTGCTAGACCAGGTAGAGGAGAATGAGGAGTTGATAATGCTTGGTCTAGAGGAGAAGGTACCATCTACTCCGGAGATCATGAAGAAGATGCTCTGGAAGAGGAAGCGAGCATGAGAAACGCCCCATGGCTGTTGGGGATATATGAGAACGGAACAAGGGTTGACGAACCCTCAAGTGGTAACAAGCTCGACAACTCTCCCTCTACCTTCAAGTGGTTATGTTCATCATGCTTCCAAGTCATGGGTAAGAGAGAAACCTTAATCTATGAGCACGCGTGAGGTAAGAAAAGGTACGTCAAGCTTAGTGACGTAAAACAAGCGCTTCTTGGGAGACAACCCAAGTCTTTACTGTTTTTCTAGTTTTTAGTTTAGTGTTTGCATGAATAAGGTATTGAGTGTTGGTGTCCTTATTTTGAGATGCTATTACTTGATTTTCTCATGGTTTTTTGGTGCACACATGTTCTTAAATGTGTTCAGTGAAGTTTTTGGTCATTTGAGCATGTTTTACGTTTTTCTATGGTATAGTTTGCATGATAAAAGAAGACTCTGAGTGTTTTTATTCGTTCAAAACTTTTCTCAAGAGCCTGTAAAGTTTTTTAAGACATCAAGAGAAAATACACGGGCGTGTGGAATTTTCACACGCCTGTGGGTCTCTACTGTGAGCTCATCCTGAGAGGCAACAGGGGTGTGGACTCACCCCCGTAGACGACCTTTCAACTTTCACACGCCCGTGGGTAATTTCCGCACGGGCGTGGTTGTTCCTGCAAAGATTAAGAGATTTTCCCGAGAAGACACAATGGCGCGGACTCACCCAGTGGGTGATCCTGTGATAAATGCACGGGTGTGGGTTATTTCCACAGCCCGTGTGGATCTCTGTAGAGGAGCTCCCATCCATCCCTAGAATTCATAGGGGCATGTGAGTGCCCCTGTGGGTTGGTCCTGTGATGACCCACGCCCGTGGGTAATTTCCGCATGGGCGTGGGTCATATTAGAGAATTTTCTTTGTTGGACAGAGAGTTCACAGGGGCGTGCGTATGCCCCTATGGGTCGGGCCATACGTCTACCCCTATAGGCTCTCTTGTGGAGTCACACCGGCGTGGGTAATTTCACCACGGCCGTGTGGATGTACAGAAATATAAAGGCCACAGGTTTTCTTTAAATCCTTTCCGTTTTATTCATTCCTACACTCCCAATCACTTAGAGAACACTCTCCACTACTATCCCGAGCTCGCTGATAAGTGTCCAAATGTACATATTTTAGTATATGTATTTTATAGGGTTTAGCATGTATTTTTACAACGATTGATGCCCATTTTGTGCTTAATAGTGTATTATTTGCTTCTCAAGGAACAAAAACGCCATGGAGGGCACGTAGATACAATTTGGGTAAAAAAGAGAAGAAAACCATGTCGCGGTACTATAGCATATTCACTGTAGCAGATTACTGAAGCTGAAGTACTGTAACAGCGGTACTATAGAAAAATCAATGTAGCTTCCACTGTAGCCATGGAGCGTTTTTGAGTCAGGAATTGATCCAAGGCATACGGCCTTAATGCTGCCCTGGATTGACCCCGGGATGAATACTGTAGCCAAAGAAGAGAGTCGTTTGCTTGAAGGCATATTGGCTCAATGAGGTGCTTATTGAGCCAGTATGGATACAATTATGAGTGTAAGAGTGCACTTTTGCCTACCCCAAACAGCCTCAATGAGGTCCTCATTGAGCCAGTATACCACCTCATTGAGCCGGTATACCACCCGTATAGAGGCCATTTTGTGGGGTATAAATGCTTATTTCTTAGTCAAATGTGGAGACTTCTTCTTGGCCTCTTGGGCCACCGCCACCACACATTCTTGAGGCCTTCTGACCATCTTCCCGTGACATTACTTGTGGGAAATGTGTGCACATCATCATCAAGAGGGAGACGAGCAAAGGAGAAGCAGTTGGAGTTAAGATATAAGCCACCATTACATCACCATGCAAAGCTTCATCCATTCAAGGAGATCATGACTTAGAGGGGGTTCTCATTACTTCTTTTATGTTTTTATCTTCCTTGTATATTGTATAAGTGTCCCTTATTATGAGGGATTAACTTATTATTGTGTTTGGATTTGGATGAACCCTAGGGTTAATCTTGTGTATGAACTTGGGATGTTGTTCTTCATTTAATTTGATTGTTGTTTGAGATTTAATCTTCATGCTTTTATGCTTAGAATTACATGTATGGAGAAATCCATAATTCTATCATGAGTTGTATGCATAGATGTGACCTACTCACATGTTCTAGATCTAGGAGAGATTGAAAGGGGATAGTAGGTTTACTCCTATTAGAGAACTCCTAGAACTTAATGGGATCATAGGTATGTTGATCCGGAAGAGATTCCGATTGACATTCGTATGGGATTAGGGGTTAGTCACCGAGAGATTGGGGCTAATCTACTCATGAGGTCTCTAGGTCTCAATAATCATCAATACATCTTCAAACCATCCTAGTTTGGGACTTACTGACAACCCTAGGTGGATTCCTTGTCCAACACTCCCTTCTCATGCTTGATACTCCCTTGTTTGTTTACATCCGTGTGCTAGTTACCCGGCCATAGGATTAGCTTAGGTTAGTTTATTTTGTTTTATTTGTTCTTCTTACTAAGGATTGTAGGCTAGATAATAGATGAAGAATGAGTAATAATACTTCCTTGGCCCCATGGAATACGACCCCTGTGTCACTCACAGAGTATTACTTGGCGATCGTGTACACTTGCGGTAAATCAGACACTCGCATCATTGATCTTGATGTGTTTTACTTGAATTCTCAGTCGAATTTGATAGTTTTCTTCTTCAACTGCTGGTAAACCCTCAATTCTCTTTTTTTCTTCACCATACTTGATTTTAATTGATTAAAATGATGAATTTTAGCTTCGTTTCTATGTTTATAAGGTATATGAATGCTTAGAACGAAGTTAGAAATAATGAAAAGGTGTTTTTTTTTGTTTTGTCAGGCTCGGCCATGCGGTTTTCACACCCCATGGATCCACACAGGCGTGTGGAAATTCCACACGACCATGTGGAAATCTGCAAAATAAATTTTTAAATTCTTTTGATCGTGTCTATGTTTTCATTTTCTAGATATGGCAGACCGATTGAAGAAGCAAGCTGAGAAGCGTCCGCGTGAGTCATCCCCTAAGCCTGAGAATATGGGATTTGTTGTTTTCGATCACCAAGTTCGTTTTGAGCGATTATCAAGGCTTAGGTTCAGACAGATTTGTTTCTTAGATATGAGTGTATTGCGAGATATACAACAGGATGATGAGTTGGTAGATGAGGTAGAGTGTCTCGCCTTGGTGGGGGGTTAGAGACAGTTACTGGCGTTTAGAGAGCCTGCCATCTGTGTGCTTACACTTGAGGTTTTATCCTCGTTCGAGTTCGGCAGGTCCTATGCCAGATTTGACAGTGTCGACGCTATACAGGTTAGAGCACTTGGGCAGTACCATGTTATGAGTGTCACACAGTTCTTGATCCTGTTGGGCCTCTATGATGAGACCTTTACGGCCACCGAGGAGTACGAGGGACTTCCGACCGATTATCCTGGTTCTTTGACTCCTCAGAGAGCATATAGTAGTCTATGCGGTTAGGGACAGTATGAGCCAGGCGTGTCCAAGGCTACGGGCCTTTCCCAACCTGCGTACAGCTATCTTCATGGCATTCTAAGCAGGTCGGTGAATGGCCGTGGTGACAGTACCGGCGTCCATTTGGGCCACATACTAGCCGAGTATCTATACCACCAGAGCCAGTATTTCAGAGTTGGTGTCATCTTTTCAGGGTCATACATCACCAGACTTCTTATGGGTATGGGTTCGCTAGACGCCATACGTGGTGCTGAGAAGATAATTGATGGGATTAGTGGGATTGGTGCGCAGACACAGTCCTTGTGTATATGCTTTGATTACACCCACTCTAGGGATAGTCGAGGGTAAGGGTGATGATGTCGAGGCCTCTTAGGCTGCCCACGAGCCTCAGCCGACACCGATGGAGACCGAGGTACCTCCTATGGTAGAGGAGCCACCCTAAATATGCATGTTTTCACCGTCTTGAGCTTATAATCATTTTGAGAGGCTCGAGAATGCTGTGGGGGTGCTACATACTCAGATCGCGGAGGTTCGGGTGACACAGGCTATGTAGTACACCGACTTGATGGAACGTTTAAACACTTTACAGCAGATTTTAGAGCGAGGCATCGCCTCATCATTTGTCCTACGACCGAGGACCCCTCAGGCATCTCCGGCACCACCATCACCTATTCCATCACTAGTTGATCTGCCTTGTGCAGCATCATCACAACCAGTAGTAGCGGAGGAGCCGACAGCAGATGATATTGACACTTGATACATATCTTATTTCTTTCTTGTTATTTTTGCTTTATTTTGTATTATTGTTAGACCTGCGCTACTCAGAAAGGAATTTCCTTCAGAGTATGTCTTTTATTTTTGTTATTTGGTCTCAAGTTGTATTCATTGCTTTATCTTTTATATACTCGAGTCAATTTTTTTTATTGACCTTCACTAAACCCCCTTGTGTATACGTGCAGATGGTCTTGGCAGTATGGGAATTGAGAACTAGTCATGGACACGGCCAATGTGGGTCGTCTGTGCTTCACAACCCATTGGAACTTTACTCCCAAAGATTTAGCTCCAACAATTGCAACACTAGGAGTCAGGGGAGTATTGTTCCAATTACCACTCCCACATATATACTTGATTGATTTACTTTCTATTGTGCTTGCATGGTACATTGAGGGCAATGTACATCTTAAGTGTGTGGAGGAGTTCACGTTGCACATGTCTTTTACACAAGTTTTGATTGACATACATGCTCACATAATCAATGGTGGTTCACCTTAGTTACAATGTTTGTATTCTTGAGTTTAGGAGATGTTTTAACATTGAATGTTCTCATGCTCTAGTTTTCACTTGAATTTTTAGGAAGTTTTGCCCGATTGATACTTGTTGCACCACTCACTCTTGAAACTCTTTTGGAAACTTAAATTTGTTTTTTAAGGGACTAATTAGTTTTGTTTCTTGTTTTATTTTGCTGAATATATATATATATATATATATCATTTAGTTGTGCATTCTGGGTGGAAAGAGCTACCACCTATGAAGTTTGAAGCTACTCTCATAAGTCAGATACTAGTTATGCCCTAATAAGAGAAAGAACTATCTCATGGGATGAGTGAAAGCTACCACAACAATAGAAAGAGCTACCACCTCGAAAGTGTGAAAGCCACCTTAGTGACCACTTTGGAAATTGCTACCTTAGAGGATGTGTGAAGCTACTACCATCTTGTTGTTTTGTAGATAAATAAGTTCCTTTTACTTAGAACTTTGAGCTGTATACTTTGGGTTAAATTAAGTGAGTTTACACACACTTACACGATTTCGGGTTGTTATCCTTTTTTATTCATGTTTTTAGCTAGAGCATTGATTTTTCGTATTTAGTGTTGAAATATCCCTAACTTGTAGAATGCTCTCCTTGCATGCTTTGGTGAACCTAAGGCCGAACAATTTCAATCTTTCCTTCTTCTATGCTTCAATGTTTTATTTCTTTTCTTGAGGACAAGCAAAAGATTAAGTGTGGGGGAGTTTGACATGTGCCTGTGCGATAAGAATACGAAGTGTTCTTTCCTTATGATGAGCATTACTTTTATTAGGTTTAAGTGCTAATACATGTGTATTTGTGTTCTTTTGCACATGTAGGGTTGTGAAGCTAAATATTGAGAAAAGAAGCCAATATAGATCATGAATGCACTATTTGATGAAATCTTGGGAAGGAACAAACGTGAAGACACAAGTAGGGCTCAAGATACGAGAATGTGTGCCAACCTCCAGGTATTCAAGGGAGTACAATGATGTGGAGGGGCATAGAGGCAGTCACATTCGAGTATCCCGATTTGTGCATTGATAGCAAGATCTTCACCAATGAGGTCATTTATTTAAGAAATGACGCGATCTACGGCGTAAACCTGTGCCCGCTTATGTTACCTCAATGAAAAACATGGATTTGGGAGTGTTTCTGGACAGTACTGTAGCAAAATAATATAACAACTTTACTATAGCAAATACTGTTCACAGCCGACTAAAGATGTGAATTTCAGAGAATCCACATGGGTGTGTGGAAATTACCCACGCCCATGTGGATGCCCGATTCCAGCCCTTTTAAAGTAATTCAACCCAATTTCATTATCCTTCTTTCAATCTTTTCTCCAAATTTGGAGAGGCTTGCGGCTAGGGTTTAGAGAGGTATTCGCAAAGCCTTTGGAGGGGTTCTACGCCTTCGACACCACAATTCTCTTGGAAGATAGCAATTGGGGGAGCATTCATTACCACCGATCCGATGATGTGTGCCCTAGGCTTGACAAGGGAACCTTTGAAGAAAGCGCAGCCACTCCATAAGACCATGGACACGACAATCGAGGTGGTTTTCCTATAGACTATTTATTTTTACTTATAATTTTACGATTGATTATAAGTTGCTCCATGGAGAGCTAAACCCCTAGTGGGTACTTGGATTGGTGAACCCTTTGGATGTATTTGTTTCATTAAACCTTATATTATGCTTTTCCTTAATTGATGTTTGAATTGAGTTCTAATCTTGAATGCTTGATTGTTTGAATAATCCCTTAGAGTGACACTAGGGTTGAGAGTTCACCTTAGTAACCCTTGTGAGTGAGTGACACACCATGAAGGTTAGACAAAGCTAGATTGGAGAGGGTTGAGAGGGTGAGTCGAGATATAGTGGAGCATCCCCTTTCCCCTTCGGTGTGATTTATCCTACCTCCATTTCCTCGAGTTCTCTGCTGTCATAATAGAGTGAAGTGCTAGAGGATGAACTCCGCTGCGGCTTAGTTACGCGAGCGACAGAATGAAGCGTTGAAGTGAACTCTAAAATCCGGGGCTTAATTATGACTAGGGGCCTTTCACCTGACCAAAGAGTTAGGTCTACACATATGTATAGGGTTTATTACTTGGAATCCCTAGAACACCATGAAACTTTATATAGTGTGAGGTATTGACACTGTTAGCTTTCTCCGAAGGGGCATAGTATAGAGTTAGTCACGGTTAACCTTAGATTTGGGACCTTGTATTGTAGGATCTCCACGACTCATTAATGCATTAGTTAGGAAGCATAATAGTTGGTTTTGCACTTGAAATGATTTTCCTAGGCAAAACAGTATCCGAATACCCCACTTTATATCGATTGCCTTTCCTCTCACTTATTTGCCTTTCCTCTCACACTTTATCAACACAATCATTGTTCATCTTCACTTGGTTAAGTAGAAACTTAAGTTTTTTAATTCCCTACACCCTGTGGATACGATACCTCACTCACCTGAGAATTTATTACTCGATAAACCTGTCCACTTTTGGGTCATACACAAGGGGCATTGTCAACCACAAAATACTAGATTGTGTCCCCAATACTGACGGTCTGGCATAATCAAAAAGTGTTATCTATTGTTCATTCTAATCTGCCATGTTGTCAGACCCTTCAACTTCTACTTCAGCTAGATTCGACTGTTCTTACACAGGTTCTTTACCCATTCTTATGAGCATACGTTCAAGTTTAGGATCACGTTTAATTAATATCGAAGGGCTTCCTAGGGTCATAACATGGAGCTACACCAAAATAAAGAAAACAAATCAGAACGATGATAGAATAAGATGTGAAGTAGAATGAATGATGAATGGCTAAGATAATAAAGTGCAAAGTATCTCTAAATACCTTCTCCCTAGCAATGGCACCCAAAACTTGACAACGCCCCCTGCGTGTGACCAACAAGTGCACGGGTTTGTCGAAGTAATAAATCCCAAGTGAGTGGAGTATAGTATCCACACGGAGTAGGGAAAAAAATGCTAAAATTGCTTCTTAACCAATCAAAAATGAATAATGATTGGTTCGATAAAGTGTAATGTAAGGAAAAGCAAAAGAAACAAGAACTAGAGGCCCAAGTAAGTGAGAAGAAAGGCAATCGATAGAAGTGGGAGTACTCGGATAGTGCTCCCCCTAGGACTAATGTTTCAAGTGAAAGACCTACTATTATGCTTCCTAACTAATGCTTAATGAGTCGTGGAAATCCTAAAGAACACAGTTCCAAACCTAAGGTCAACAGTGACTAACTCTATACTATGTCCCAGCAGAGAAATCGCTCAGTCTCAACACCTCACACTGTGCAAAGTTGCATGGAGTTCTAGGGATTCCAAGTGATAAACCTTATTCCTATGTGTAGATCTAACCCTTTGGTCTAGGCGAAAGACCCCTAGTCACAATTAAGCCCCAGATACTAAAGTCACTTGAACGCTTTACTCTATTGCTCATGCAATGACAAGGTCCCCTTGCGTATATCCCGCAAGTGCACGGGTTTGTCGAAGTAATAATCCCGGGTGAGCGGGTATCGAATCCACAGGGAGTAGGGAATAAAAACACTTAATCCGCTTCTTAGCTATGTGAAAAATCAATAGTGATAAGTGTGACAATGATTCAATTCTCAAAAGTAAAAT
Source organism: Dioscorea cayenensis subsp. rotundata (assembly GCF_009730915.1). NCBI lineage: Eukaryota > Viridiplantae > Streptophyta > Magnoliopsida > Dioscoreales > Dioscoreaceae > Dioscorea > Dioscorea cayenensis. The sequence continues at coordinate 23,057,255 of NC_052479.1, read as the reverse complement.
CAACAAATAAGAGAGCACCAGTAAAGGAGAAGGTAAGGCAGTCGATAAAGTTGGGGTACTCGGATAATGCTCCACCAAGGATGATCGCTTCAAGTGCAAGAACCCTCTATTATGCTTCCTAATCAATGCAATAGTGAGTCGTGGAAATCCTTCATTACATAGTCCCAAATCTAAGGTCAACTATGCCTAACTCTATACATGTCCCAGAGTAGAGATTATATAACCTCTCAACCTCGCACTCGCATAGAGTTGCAATGAGCTCTACGGATTCCAAGTGATAAATCTATTCCTAATTATAGACCTAACCCTTTAGTCCAGGTAGAAGGTCCCTAACCATGATTAAGCCCTAGATACTAAGATAACCTCAACGCTTCACTCCGTTGCACGTGCAACTAAGTGATAAGTGCTTGTGCGATATGAATGCGAAGCGTTCATTCCTTATGTTGGGCATTACTTTTCTCAGGTTTTTACATTAATATGTGTGTTTTTATGTTACTTTTATGCAGGTAGGATTGTGAGGCCGAGTATAAAGGAAATAGGGCCAATGTGGATCATAATGCACCTATTTTGGAGGAGATCTTGCTAAGGTTCAAACACGAAGACATAGGTCAGTTGTGAGATGCTAGAGTGTGTGCCAACCTCCTCGTATTCGAGTGAGCACATTCATTTGGAGGGGCACAAAGGCAGTCACACTCGAACATTCTGATTTATGCATATAAGAACAAGAGATCCACCAACGTGCACATCATTGAAGAGGCAAGTGATTCACGAAGTAAACGTGTGCCTGTTTGCGTTACCCCAATGAAAGTATGGAATTCGGGAGTATTTCTGGCATAGTACTGTAGCAAAACATTGTAGCAAGTACTGTAGCAGCCCGGCCGAGAAATCAGAGAAACAGAGAATCCACACGGGCGTGTGGAAATTATCCACGCCCATGTGGAAATTCCACAGGGGCGTGTGACATCATATATGCCCGTGCAGTCGCCCGATTCCAGTCCTATTTAAAGCTGATTTCAGACCCGATTTTGGTATTCTTTTCTCCATCTTTTCCCCAATTTGTGAGAGGACTTCGGCTAGGGTTTCGAGAGGTATTGGCGAAGGTTTTGGAGAAGTTCTACGGCTCTGACATCGTGATTCCATTAGGAAGAAGGTTGGTAAGGGAGCTTCAATCGAGGCGTATCCTATACTGAACGAAGGAATCTTTGGACAACGAGTAGAGGACTCTCCACAAGACCATCAACACGATCATCGAAGGGGTTTCTTTATGGATTCATTGCTTTTACATTTGATTTCTTTGATTGTATTAAGCTCCATGGAGAGCTAAACCCCTAGTGGGTACTTGGATGATTGTGAACCCTAGGATGTATAAGTTTCATTGAACTTCTTTATTATGCTTTCAATAAATTGATGTTTATTGTGAGTTCCAACCTTGAATGCTAGATTGTATGAACATTTCCCCTAGAGAGACACTAGGGTTGAGAGTTCTTGTTGGTAACCTTGTGAGTGAGTGACACACCACGAGCGTTAGACAAAGCTAGGTTGGAGAGGGTTGAGAGGGTGAGTCGAGAGGTACAGGAGCATCCCCTTTCCCCTCCGGCGTGATAGATTCTACCTCCGTTCCTTGAGTTCTTTGCGTCCATAATAGAGTGAGTGGTCTAAGGGATGAACCTCCGCTGGGGCCTAGTTGCGCGTGCAATGGAGTGAAGCGTTGAGAGGATCTTAGTATCTAGGGCTTAATTGTGGCTAGGGACCTTCCGCCTGGACCAAAGGGTTATGTCTCTATTAAGGAAGAGATTTATCACTTGGAATCCCTAGAGTTCATTGCAACTCTATGCGAGTGCAAGGTGTTGAGATTGTTCGATTTCTCCTCCGGGACATGTATAGAGTTAGGCATAGTTGACCTTAGATTTGGGACTATGTATGTAAGGATTTCCACGACTCACCATTGCATTGATTAGGAAGCATAATAGAGAGTTCTTGCACTTGAAGCGATTATCCTAGGTGAAGCATTATCCGAGTACCCCATCTTTATCGATTGTCTTACCCTCTTCTTACTTTTGCTCTTTTCACTTGTTGATTTTTATTGTTGAGAATTGAAATCAATTTCACACCTATCACAATTGATCTTCCACATAGCTAAGAATCAAATTAAGTATTTTCACTCCCTACTCTCTGTGGATTCGACCCCGCTCACCCGGGATTATTACTTCGACAAGCCCGTGCACTTGCGTGATATAAGCAAGGGGAACATGTCACTTAGCCCCAGCGGAAATTCATCCCTTAGACCATTCACTCTATTGTGGCCGCAAAGAACTCGAGGAACAGAGGTAGAATCTATCACGTCGGAGGGGAAAGGGGACGCTCCTGTACCTCTCAACCCTCTACAACCTGGCTTTGTCTAACGCTCGTGGTATGTCACTCACTCACAAGGTTACCAACGAGAACTCTCAACCCTAGTGTCACTCTAGGGGAAATGTTCATACAATCAAAGCATTCAAGGTTGGAACTCACAATAAACATCAATTAATTGAAAGCATAATAAAGAGATTCAATGAAACAAATACAACTTAGGGTTCACAAATACCCAATTACCCACTAGGGGTTTAGCTCTCCATGGAGCTAAGTACAATCAAAGAAATAGAATATAAAAGCAATGAATCCATAGAAAAAACCCCCTCGATGGTCATGTCGATGGTCTTGTGGAGAGTCCTCTACTCGTCGCAAAAGATCCTTTGTCCGGCCTAGGATACACCTCGCCGGATCGATGGCGACGAAAGCTCTCCCAATAACCTTCTTCCAAACAACGCGTGATGTCGGAGCCATAGAACCTCTCTAAAACCCTAGCTAATACCCCTCAAAACCCTAGCCGAAGCCCTCTCTCAAGTTGGGGAAAAGATGGAGAAAAGAATGCTGAAATCGGGGCTGAATCGGCTTTAAATATCGCTGGAATCGGGCGACCACACAGACCTGTGGATTTTACACACGCCCATGTGGAATTTCCACAGGGGCATGTATAATTTCCACACGCCCATGTGGATTCTCTGAATTCCTGTTTTCTCGGCCGGCTGTGAACAGTAACTGCTATAATGACCTACTACATTACTCTGTAGAAAAATACTCCCGAATCCACTTTTCATCAAGGTAACATAAACGGGCACACGTTTATGCCGTGGATCGCTTTGCTTCTTCAATGACGGATAAGTTGATGGAGATCTTGTTCTATGTGCATAAGTCGGAATGCTTGAGTGTGACTGCCCTTGTGCCCCTCCAAATGGTTGTGCTAACTCAAATACGGGGAGGTTGGCACACACTCTAGCATCTCGCACCTGACTTATATCTTCGCGTTTGAACTTTAGCAAGATTTCCTCTAAAATCGGTGCATTGTGATCCACATTGGCTTCTTTCCTACATAATTGGTTTCACAACCCAACCTGCATAAAAGTAACATAAAAACACACATATTAGTGTAAAAACCCAAGAAAAGTAATGCTCAACATAAGGAAAGAACGCTTCGCATTCATATCGCACAAGCACTTATCAAACTCCCCCACACATAAGCTTTTGCTTGTCCTCAAGCAAAAATTAAACATTTTGTGCATCAATGAAGAAAATAGTGAAAGTGCTTGGCCTTAGGTTCACCAAAGTATACAAAGAGAGCATTCTACAAGTAAGGGAAATTTCAACACTAAATATGAAAGATCGAAGCTCTAGTTAAAAACTTGAATAAAAAAGGACAACAAACCCGAAATTGTGAAAGTGTGTGGACTCACTCAAGTCAACCCAAGGTATACTCCTCAAAGCTCTAAGTATAAGGGACTAATTTATCTACAACAAGAAAGTAACAAAAAATTTTAAAGATGGTAGTAGCTTCACACATTCTCTAAGGTAGCCCTTTCCCAAGCGGCAGCTAAGGTGGCTTTCACACTTTCGAGGTGGTAGCTCTTTCTACCGGAGTGGTAGCTTTCACTCATCCTATGAGATAGCTCTTTCTCTCATTAGGGCATAACTAGTATCCGACTTATGAGAGTAGCTTCATACTACATAGGTGGTAGCTCTTTCCACCCAAAATGCAAAACAAACAAGAAAACTATTTTGTTCATTCTTTTCATCATTCATTTTTTTTTCATTTTTTCAATTTTTTTTTCAGAAATTAACACAAGAAACAACTATAACTAGTCCCTTTAACATCGAACATGAGTTTCGAATAGAATTTAAAGAGTGAGTAGTGCACTGAGTGTAATTTGGGCAAAAAAATTCCTAAAAAATTCAAATAAAAACTAGAGCATGAAGATATTCAATGTTAAAAAAATTCTCCTAAACTCAAGAATACAATCATTGCAACTAAGGTGAACCGCCATTAGCTATGTGAGCATGTATATCAATCAAGAACAATAAAAAAGATGTGTGCACTATGAAACTCCCCCCCACCCCACACTTAAGTTGTACATTGTCCCCAATGTACACATGCAAGCTCACTCATAATGTATATCAATGAAGAATATATGTGGAAGAAGCAATCAAAACAATACTCCCTTGACTCCTAGTGTTGCGTTTGATGAAGCTAAATCCTTGGGAGTAATGTTCTGACGGGTTGTGAAGCTCACACGGGCAAGTGCCGAAGCACCTTGGCCGTGCCCATGACAGAGTCTCAATTCCCATGATGACAAGACCATCTGCACGCATACATGAGGTGGTTCAGGGAAGCTCAATAAAACAAAAATAACTCGAGTATATATAAAAGATAGACAATGAATACAACTTGCATGTACGAGTGTCGAAGTAATAATCCCAGATGAGTGGGTATCATATCCATAGAGTGTAGGGAATAAAGACACTTAAGTTTTTTCTTAAGTAAAGTGGAAGATGAATAGTGATAAGTGTGACAAAATATGAAATAACAAAAATAAAAGCAACATGATAGAGAGCACATGTAAAGGAGAAGGTAAGGCAATCGATAAAGATTGGGTACCCGGACATTGATCCATCTAGGACAATCATTTCAAGTGCAAGAACCATCTATTATACTTCCCAATTGATGCAACAATGAGTCGTGGAAAATCCTTAATTACATGATCCCAAATCTAAGGTCAACCATGCCTAACTCTATACATGTCAAGGAGGAGAGATTGAATAACCTCTCAAACTTGTACTCGCATAGAATTGCAATGAACTCTAGAGATCCCAAGTGATAAACCCTATTCCTATGTATAGACCTAACCTTTGGTCTAGGTGGAAGATCCCTAGCCACAATTAAGCCCTATGTGCTAAAATCAATTCAACGCTTCACTCCGTTGCACTCGCAACCAAGCCCCAGCGGAAGGGCATCCCTTAGCCCATTTACTCTACTATGGCCGCAAAGAACTCTTGGAACATGGAGGTAGGATAGATCACACCGGAGGGGAAATGGACGCTCCGCTACCTCTCGACTCCCCCTCTCAACCCTCTCCAATCTAGCTTTGCCTAACTCTCATGGTGTGTCACTCACTCACAAGAGTTACCAACAAGAACTCTCAACCCTAGTATCACTCTAGGGGAGTATTCAAACAATCAAGTCTCTAAGATTGGAACTCACAATAAACAACAATTAATTGAAAGCATAATAAAGAGATTCAATGAAACGAATACATCCTAGGGTTCACAAATACCCAAGTACCCACTAGGGGTTTAGCTCTCCATGGAGCTAGATACAATCAATGAAATCGAATGTAAAAAAAAAGCATCTATAGAAAATCTGCTTGTTAGTTGTGGTGATAGTGTTGTGGAGAGTCCTCTACTCAATGCAAGGGTCTCTTTGTTAGGCCTAGGATACACATCGCCGGATCAGGTGCTGACGAAAGCTCTCCCACTAACCTTCTTCCAAATGGCGCGCGATGTCGGAGCCGTAAAACCTCTCCAAAGCCCTATCCAATACCTCTCAAAACCCTAGCTATCACCCTCTCTCAAGTTGGGGAAAAGATGGAGAAAAAATGCTGAAATCGTCTTTTAAAGGGCTGGAATCGGGAATCCACACGCCCGTGTGAGTGTCCTTGTGGACTTTTGACACGGGCGTGTGGAATTTCCATAGAGCCGTGTGGATTCTCTGTTTTCTTATTTTCTCGGCCGGCTGTAAATAGTGCTGCTGTGGTATTTTTGCTACAGTTTTTCTGCAATACCCTGCTACAGTACTGTCCTAAAATACTCCCAAATCCATACTTTGATCGAGGTAACACAAACGGGCACACATTTACGTCGTGGATCACCTTGCTTCTTTAATAATGGTCATGTTGGTGGAGATCTTGTTCTATATGCACAAGTCGGAATGCTTAAATGTGACTGCCCTTGTGCCCCTCCAAATAGTTGTGCTAACTCGAGTACGAGGAGGTTGGCACACATTTCTACATCTGGAACCCAACCTATGTCTTCGCGTTGGAATCTTAGCAAGATTTCCTCCAAATTAGTGCATTACCATCAACATTGGCTTCTTTCTCTCATAATCGGCCTCACAACCATACCTGCATGAAAGTAACATAATTACACCCATATTAGTGTTAAAACCCGAGAAAAGTAATGCTCAACACAAGGAAAGAACACTTTGTATTCTTATCGCACAAGCACTTATCAAACTCCCCCTCACTTAAGCTGTTGCTTGTCCTCAAGCAAAGATTAAAACATTATATGCAAGGATGAAGGAAATATTGGAAGTACTTGGCCTTAGGTTCACCAAAGCATACAAAGAGAGCATTCTACAAGTAAGGAAAATTTTCACACTAAATATGAAAAATCAATGCTCTAGCTAAAAACTTGAATAAAAAAGGACAACAAACCCGAAATCGTGTAAGTGTGTGAACTCACCTAAAACAACCCACAGTATACCCCTCATTGTTCTAAGTACAAGGGACTATTTTATCTACAAAATGTAACAAAAATTTTAAAAATGGTAGTAGCTTCACACATCCTCTAAGATAGCCCTTTCCAAAGTGGCCGCTAAGGTGGCTTTCACACTTTCGAAGTGGTAGCTCTTTCTACCGGAGTGGTAGCTTTCACTCATCCTATGAGATAGCTCTATCTCTCATTAGGGCATAACTAGTATTCGACTTATGAGAGTAGCTTCATACATCATAGGTGGTAGCTCTTTCCACCCAACAAGCACAAATAAACAATAAAACTATTTTATTCCTTCTTTTCATTTTTTTAACACAAGAAACAACTATAATTAGTCCCTTATACATCAAACATGAGTTTCTAAAAGAGTTCAAAAAGTAAGTAGTGCAACAAGTGTCAATTGGGCAAAAATTCCTAGAAATTCAAGCAAAAACTAGAGCATGAAAACATTCAATGTTATAAAATCTCCTAAACTCAAGAATATAATCAATGCAACTAAGGTGAACCGTCATTGGCTATGTGAGCATGTATATCGATCAAAACGTACTATGAAAGAGATGTGTGCACTATGAAACTCTCCCCCACACTTAAGTTGTACATTGTCCCCAATGTACACATGCAAGCGCATTCATAATGTAAATCAATTAAATTCAGATGTGGGAGAAGAAATCAAAACAATACTCCCCTGACTCCTAGTGTTGCATTTGATGGAGCTAAGTTCTTGTGAGTGTTGTTCCAACGGGTTGTGAAGCTCACACGGTCAAGTGCCGAAACACCGTGGCCGTGCCAATGACAAAGTTCTCAATTCCCATGATGATAAGACCATCTGCATGTATACACGAGGGGGTTTAGTGAAGCTCAATAAAAATAAAACAACTCGAGTATATAAAAAATGAAGCAATGAATAAAACTCGAGACAACAAAATAAAGACAAACTCAGAAGATAGTCTTTTCTGAGTGTACAAGTCCAAAACAAAAGAAATGAAAAGTAAAATAAAATATAAAGTCAAGTGTCGATGTCGTCCTCTGGCTCTGTTGCTGCTGCTGCTGATGAAGTACATGGTGGGTCAACCGGGGTACACGGTGGATCAGCTGATGCTGGAGTAGATGATGGTGGTGCTGGAGGGATTAGAGATCTGCTCATCAATAACTGTCGTAGGAAGTCAAAATGGCCAATCATATCAGTATATTGTGCTGTTTGTATCGCCCGAATCTTGATGATCTTAGACCACAAGACATACACAGTGCTCTCGAGCCTCTCAATACGGTCATGGGCTCAGAAAGGAGTAATCGCGTGCTCTGTGGTCTCGGTGCTCTCAGTGGTGGAAGTGGCTAAAATGTAAGCTCCAGGCCAATATCGGCGCACCACTCCCATCATCCTGAGACTATCGAGCCTAAGCGGAGAGAAAATAACTGTCTGACCGGTATCCCGAAGAGCATCACCGAGACCCATCCCCAGAATAAGTCTAGTAATGTAGAGACCAACAAATAATACTCCTACTCTCCCGTTCTTGCCTTGGTATCGCATGTAATCTGCCACAACGTGCCCTAGATGAATAGGCACGGATCTAGCCATGGAATACTGATAAAGTAATCTCTGTTGACTCAGAGTACTAGTGTTATCATCTCGGCCATCCACAGATCTGCTAATGACAGTGAATTTATATCTGTAGCTCAGCCTAGACGAACATGTGGCCTTGGATACTCCCAGTTCATGCTGCCCCCATCCGCACAAGACCTGGTAAGCCTACTATGGGGTCAAGGTGCCAAGGTAATCTGTTGGCAAGTGACTATACTCCTCGATTTCTGTGTATGCCTCGTCGTACAAGCCCATGCGAAACCAAAAATTCCGTGACACTCATGGCAAATTGACGTCCGAACGCTCTAAACTGTATGCCATCAATGTTGTCAAAACTCCCATACTGCTGCACAAACTCAAAAGATGCCAGTACCTCCATTGTCAATGGCTGAAAAATTGGCTCCCTGTATAGACAATAATCTTCGCCAGCTTCCCACGGCCATCAGCGTGTCAAGTTCCCTGACAAACTCGTCACCCCCGCTGGACCCCAGTCAGCATGCTCAAGTCCATGAACCGGAATTGGCCAAACCTAAGTCCCGATAACCATTCGAAACGAGCCCGATGCTTAGGAATTGAGAACTCAATATGTGCCAACTTGGGTGAAGGTTCTCTAGGACGATTCCCTTCTTGCCTTCTCGAGTGCGGTGCCATTCCTGTGATAAATGAGGAAGAAAAAATCAAATAACCTCAGAAACAAAATACTGCAGAATTCCACATGGGCCTGTGGAAATTACCCATGCCCTGTGTGAATCTGCGGGGCGTGAAAACCGCAAGGTTCCATGCCAAATAAAAAATATAACCTTAGACCATGTTTAAACACTTTCTAAATATGCACAAACTCTTATAAAGTAAAAATTGGTGCAACTCAAGACTTTTAATTCATTAAAAACAAGAAATGTCAAATAGAGGAGAAGTCAAGAGATTTACCGATGAAATGGGTATGAATACTTAAATTCGGTCTACAAATTTTCTGAAAAACCCTCTAAAACAGCGGTGAGAGGCCGGGAAACTGATCAAGAGTGGTTTTCATATGGTTTGAAGTGAAGAAGAAGAGAAATCCACAAAGATTTTAAAGAAAAACTCACGTCTCTTGGAATTCTCCGCAACCACACGGGTCGTGCGGAAATTACACACGCCCGTACGCCTCCATAGGTAGGTGCACGCCCCTATGTGCTCTCGGGAAAACATTCACTGCCTCTGAACGCAAATACACAGGCGTGTGGGAAATACCCACGCCCGTGCGCCCATCCCACAGGGGCTACCGCACGCCCATGTGGCTGCTCTAGACATCCGAGAAAAATTGCTAAGTGTTCCGCATGCCCGTGTGGAAATTTCGCAAGGGTGAGACATTCACAGGCCCAACTCACAAGGGCAAGAGAGAGCTCCTTCGTAGAGATTCGCACGGGCATGTGGAAATTACCAACGCTGTGCGATTTTCAAAAGGTCATCCCACAGGGGCGAGTCCACGCCCCTGTGTGCTCTCTGGATAATCAGCCAATCTCTGCAGGAATTCACATGCCTGTGCGAAAATTACCCACGGGCGTGCGAGAATCGCATGGTCATTCACAAGGGTGAGTCCACGCCCCTGTGCCTTCTCTAGATGAGCTCGCAACTCAAATTCACGGGCGTGCGGAAATTCCACATGCCCATGCGTTTCCTCTGGATGCCTTAGAAAATTCTGCAGGCTCTGCAGAAAATTTCTGAACATGTTTACACATCAGAGCCTACCCTAATATGCAAATTTTTTTATAAGTGAAAAACATAAGAAATAGCTCAAACGACCCAACTTTGCCAAATCCACATGAAAACACATGATGACAATTCAAAACCCACAATAAAATCGTAGCGCAAGTATATAAAAATCAAGACACCAACAGTCAACAATTTATTCAAGCAACACTAAACTACCAAATTAAGAAAATCAGTAAACACATGGGTTGCCCCCCAAGAAGCGCTTGTTTAACGTCACTTAGCTTGACGTACCTTGTCTTACCTCACGGGGGTTCATAGATGAAAGTTGCCTTCTTACCCATGGCTTGGAAGCACGACAAGCAAAATCTCTTGAGGTTAGAGGGTGAATTATCGGGCTTGGGACCACCTAACAATGGTTCATCCAACTTCTTCGGTTCATGCACGTCTCCAATAGCCTTGACGTTTCCGGTGGTGTCTCCTAGCCCTCTTCATCTTCTGGAGCACCTTCTTCAAGATCCCCGGGGTAGATGGTACTTCTTCCGTCGAACCAAGCATCATTACTTCTTCATTATCCTCCTCTTGGTCGAACAAACCTTAGTATGGATCTGGATTAAACATTTCATGCATGTATTCATCAATAATCTCATCAGTAGCGTCTAGAAAATATAAAGTAACATCGAAATGAAGAGAATACCGCATGGCTTCAGCAAGGTGGTATGTGAGCTTGTCATCTCCGATTCTCAATGTTAGCTCTCCGCCGTCCATGTCAATCAAGGCTTTGGAAATAAACAAAAGCGGGCTTCCAAGTATCAAGGGTACAACCGCATCCTCATCGAAGTCTAGCACTATGAAGTCAACCAGAAAAATGTACTTGTCCATCTTGATGAGCAAGTCTTCAATGATGTCACTCAGATGTCTCACCGTTCGGTCTGCTAATTGCAAAGTCATCCGAGTAGGCCTAGGCTCACCCAAGCCTAGCTATTAAAAGAAGGTGTATGGCATGACGTTGATACTGTCCCCTGAGTCCGCCAATGTCATTTCTTCACCTAGATTGCCAATATTAGATGGAATGATGAAGCTTCCTGGGTCTTTCTTCTTGTTCGGCATGTTCTTTTGCAAAACCGCCGAGCAAGATGCATCTAAAATCACTGAAACACTCTCCTATAACTTCCTCTTGTTAGTCAACAAGTCTTTCAAGAATTTTGCATACTTAGGCATTTGGGCCAATGCCTTAACAAAAGGAATATTGATGTGGAGTTATTTAAACAAACTCAGGAACTTCTTGTACTGTTCATTCCCTTGGTCATTCTTCAATCTAGAGGGATAAGGGATTCTTGGCTTGAAAAGTGGGGGTGCCACCTCCTTCTCTTTGCTTTCTCCCTTCTCAACCTCTACAACCTCGGGTGTGTGTTCATTGGGCTTCTCACTCGGAAGCCTACCTTCGACCTCACGACCACTTCTTAAAGTGATCGCCTTCACATGCTCTCTAGGGTTGGTCTCGTTATTACTCGGCAAGCTTCCTTGTGGCCTTTCTGATAAGGACTTCGCAATCTGCCCTACTTGATTTCAAGATTATGCAAAGAGGCGGTGTGGTTGCGAAGTGTAGCCTCAACTGATTGGAACCTTGTATCAGATAATTGCACAAACCTAGTTAAGGCCTTCTCCAAATTGTTCATTTCAGGTCTCCAAAACTGAAACTCTGTTTTCCATGTTTGGGGCTTGCTATTGTTGTTGGAAACCAGGTGTCCCTATGGCCTTTTGTGGACCTTGGTTGCTCCACGAGAAATAGGGATGATTCTTGCAACCTAGATTATAGGTATTGTTGTATGGATTTCCTTGATTCCTCATGCCATTACCCACAAAATCGACGTTCTCAACCGAAGATACATCACCAATAGATATCGGGCAATCGGAGGGAGCATGTCCTCCACCATACACGGTGCAAGTAATCATGGCCACCACTCTATTCGAAGATAGAAGATCTAACTTCTTACTCAATGATTCCTCTTCAGCCGCCAATGAAGTCACTGCATTTATCTCATGAAGAACAACCACATTCTTCTTCTCCCTAGCATTCCATTAGAAGCTATTTAACACCATTTATTCAATTAGTTGATGGGCCTCACTAGGGGTCTTGCTACCTAAGGTACCTCCTGCTGCAGCATCCAAGAGTTGCCTTGTACTCTGATTTAAACCGTTATAAAAGGTCTGAACAATCATCCACTCCGGGAATCCATGTTGCGGGCACTTTCTCATGAGCTCCTTGAACCTTTCCCATAACTCAAATAGAGACTCCAATTCTAACTGTACAAAGGACAAGATCTTATTCCTAAGCTTTGCGGATTTTCCGAGAGGGAAATATTGGGCAAGAAAAGCTTCTACCATCTCCTCCCATGTGGTAATCGAGGCTCTAGATATTGAGTGTAGCCACCGCTTCGCTCTTCCCTTTAAGGAAAATGGGAAGGCTCTCAGCTTGATGGCATCATCCATCACCCCGTTTATCTTCAGCATATCACACACCTCGAGAAAGTTCTCTATATGACTATTTGGATCCTCATCGGCTAAACCATTGAATTGTGCGGATTGCTACAACATGTGGATGAATGTCGTCTTTAGCTCGAAGTTCTGAGCTGTAATAGGGGGACGCACAATGCTCGATTGTGTCCCAAACACTGAAGGTCTGGCATAATCGAATAATGTCCGCTAAAGTTCATTCTGTTCTGTGATGTTTTCAGATTCTTCTACTTCCAAATCAGCTAGATTAGACTGTTCTTGCACAGGTTCTTTCCCTTTTCTTCTAAGTGTACGTTCAAGCTCGGGATCTCCTTCAATCAGTATTGAGGGGTTCCCTCGGGTCATAGCCTGGAGTTACACCCAAAAAGATAGAAAAAGAAATCAGAATGATGATAGAATAAGAAAGTATGAAATAGAATGAATAAATAAATAGCTAAGAAAATAAAGTACAAAGTATCTCTAAACGCCCACTCCCCGGCAACGGCGCCAAAAACTTGGCACGTCCGAATATGCTTGTAAACCACAAGTGCACGGGTGTCGAAGTAATAAACCCAAATGAGTGGGTATCGAATCCACAGAGAGTAGAGAATAAAGACACTTAAGTTGTTTCTTAACTAATGTGGAAGATAAATAGTGATAAGTGTGACAAAATATGAAATAATGAAAATAAAATCAACAAGATAGAGAGCGCAAGTAAAGGAGAAGGTAAGGCAATCGATAAAGATAGGGTACCCGGACATTGATCCGCCTAGGACAATCGTTTCAAGTGCAAAAACCCTCTATTATACTTCCCAATTGATGCAACAATGAGTCATGGAAATCCTTAATTACATGATCCCAAATCTAAGGTCAACCATGCCTAACTCTACACATGTCCCGGAGGAGAGATTGAATAACCTCTCAACCTCGCACTGGCATTAAATTGCAATGATCTCTAGAGATTCCAAGTGATAAACCCTATTCCTATGTATAGACCTAACCCTTTGGTCCAGGTGGAAGAACCCTAGCCACAATTAAGACCTAGGTGCTAAAATCACTTCAACGCTTCACTCTGTTGCACTCGCAACTAAGCCCCAGCGGAAGGTCATCCCTTAGCCCATTCACTCTACTATGACCGCAAAGAACTCTTGGAACGTGGAGGTAGGATAGATCATACCAGAGGGGAAAGGGGACACTCCGCTACCTCTCGAGCTCATCCTCTTAACCCTCTCTAATCTAGCATTGTCAAACACTCATGGTGTGTCACTCACTCACAATAGTTACCAACAAGAACTCTTAACTCTAGTGTCACTCTAGGGGAGTATTCGAACAATTAACTCTCCAAGATTGGAACTCACAATAAACATCAATTAATTGAAAGCATAATAAATAGATTCAATGAAATGAATACATCTTAGGGTTCATAAATACCCAAGTCCCCACTAGGGGTTTAGCTCTCCATGGAGCTAGATACAATCAATGAAATCGAATGTAACAACTAAACATCCATAGAAAACCCCCTCGTTAGTCATGGCGATGGTCTTGTGGAGAGTCCTCTACTCATCGCAAGGGTCCCTTTGTCCAGCCTAGGATAAACCTCACCGGATCGGTGCCGACGAAAGCTCTCCCAATAACCTTCTTCCAAATGGCATACGATGTCGGAGCCATAGAACCTCTCCAAAGCCCTAGCCAATACCTCTCAAAACCCTAGCCACTGTCCTCTCTCAAGTTGTGGAAAAATGGAGAAAAGAATGCTGAAATCAGGGCTGAAATCGACTTTTAAAGGGCTTGAATCGGAAATCCACACACCCGTGTCGGCGCCCTTGTGGATTTTTCACACGGGCGTGTGGAATTTCCACATGCCCGTGTGGATTCTCTGTTTTCTTGTTTTCTTGGCCGGCTGTAAACAGTGCTGCTGCGGTATTTTTGCTACAGTGTTTTCTACAATATCCTGCTATAGTACCAGCCTAAAATACTCCCGAATCCATACTTTCATCGAGGTAACGCAAACTGGCACACATTTACGTCGTGGATCGCCTTGCTTCTTTAATAACAAACATGTTGGTGGTGATCTTGTTATATATGCGCAAGTTGGAATGCTTAAATGTGACTGCCATTGTGCCCCTCCAACTACTTGTGCTAACTCGAGTACGAGGAGGTTGGCACACATTCCTACATCTGGAACCCGACCTATGTCTTCGCGTTTGAACCTTAGCAAGATTTTCTCCAAATTAGTGCATTACGACCCACATTCGCTTCTTTCTCTCATAATTGGCCTCACAACCCTACCTGCATGACAGTAACTGACAAGTTCCCCTTGCTTATATCCCGCAAGTGCACGGCTTGTCAAAGTAATAATCCCGGGTGAGCGGGGTTCGAATCCACAAGGAGTAGGGAGTGAAAATACTTAATTTGATTCTTAGCTATGTGGAAGATCAATTGTGATAAGTGTGAAATTGATTCAATTCTCAACAATAAAATCAACAAGTGAAAGAGCAAAAGTAAGAAGAGGGTAAGGCAATCGATAAAGATGGGGTACTCGGATAATGGTTCACCTAGGATAATCGCTTCAAGTGCAAGAACTCTCTATTATACTTCCTAATCAATGCAATGGTGAGTCGTGGAAATCCTTACATACATAGTCCCAAATCTAAGGTCAATTATGCCTAACTCTATACATGTCCCGGAGGAGAAATCGAATAATCTCAACACCTCGCACTCGCATAGAGTTGCAATGAACTCTAGGGATTCCAAGTGATAAATCTCTTCCTAAATATAGACCTAACCCTTTTGGTCCAGTGGAAGGTCCCTAGCCACAATTAAGCCGTGAGATACTAAGATCCTCTCAACGCTTCACTCCATTGCATGCGCAACTAGGCCCCAGCGGAGGTTCATCCCTTAGACCACTCACTCTATTATGGCCGCAAAGAACTCAAGGAACGGAGGTAGAATCTATCACGCCCGGAGGGAAAGGGGACGCTCCCTGTACCTCTCGACTCATCCCTCTCAACCCTCTCCAACCTAGCTTTTGTCTAACGCTCGTGGTGTGTCACTCACTCACAAGGGTTACCAATAAGAACTCTCAACCCCTAGTGTCACTCTAGGGAAAATGTTCATACAATCAAGCATTCAAGGTTGGAACTCACAATAAACATCAATTTATTGAAAGCATAATAAAGAAGTTCAATGAAATGAATACATCCTAGGGTTCACAATCATCCAAGTACCCACTAGAGGTTTAACTCTCCATGGAAATTAATACAATCAAAGAAATTGAATGTAAAAGCAAAGAATCCATAAAGAAACCCCCTAGATGGTCATGTCGATGGTCTTGTGGAGAGTCCTCTACTCGTCGTCCAAGGATTCCCTCGTCCGGTATAGGATACGCCTCGATGGAAGCTCCCCTACCAATCTTCTTCCTCAGGAATGACGATGTCGGAGACGTAGAACCTCTCCAAAACCTTGGACAATACCCCTCAAAACCCTAGCCGAAGACCTCTCTCACGTTGGGGAAAAGATGAAGAAAAGAATACCAAAATCGGGACTGAATCGGCTTTAAATAGGGCTGGAATCGGGCAACTCCACGGGCGTGGACGCTACATGCGCCCGTGCGGAATTTCCACACGGGCGTGGATAATTTCCACACGCCCGTTGGATTCTCTGTTTCTCTGATTTCTTGGCCGGCTGTGAACAGTAATTGCTACAATAATTTTCAGCAGTGATTTGCTACAGTACCCTGCTGCATTACTATGCCAAAAAATACACCCGAATCCACTTTTCATTGAGGTAACATAAACAAGCACACGTTTATGCCGTGGATCGCTTTGCTTCTTCAATGACGGATAAGATGATGGAGATCTTGTTCTATGTGCATAAGTCGGAATGCTTGAGTGTGACTGCCCTTGTGCCCCTCCAAATGGTTGTGTAAACTCAAATACGGGGAGGTTGGCACACACTCTAGCATCTTCGCGTTTGAACTTTAGCAAGATTTCGTCCAAAATCGGTGCATTGTGATCCACATTGGCTTCTTTCCTTCATAATTGGTTTCACAACCCTACATGCACGAAAGTAACATAAAAACACACATATTAGTGTAAAAACCCGAGGAAAGTAATGCTCAACATAAGGAAATAATGCTTCGCATTCATATCGCACAAACACTTATCAATAACATAATTATACCCATATTAGCGTTAAAACCCAAGAAAAGTAATGCTTAACACAAGGAAAGAACACTTCGTATTCTTATCGCACAAGCACTTATCATCAGGACATGCAAATGTGACTACCTTCGTGTCCCTCCAACTCATCATAATGCCTTGAGTACATGGAGGTTAGCACACATTCATGTATCTTAGGGACCCACTTATGTTTTCGCGTTTGTTGCTTCCAAGATTCCATCAAATAATGTGTTCACGATCTACTTTTGGCTTCTTTTCTTAATACTCAGCTTCACAACCCTAGACGCGCAAAAGAACACAAATACACATGCATTAGCGCTTAAACCTGATAAAAATAATGGCCATCGTAAGGGAAGAACACTTTGCATTCTTAACACACAAGCACTCATCAATCATCGTGGGCTGATCTTGTACCAAATCGTTGTAATAATTTATTGTAGCGATTCATCGTTTACGAGCCTAGAAAAATTAAAATCCAGCAAATCCACACTGGCCTGTGGAAATTTCAGGCCCAATTCCAGCAAATCCCGATTTCAGCCTATATAAAGCTGCAAACAGGCCCAATTTCAGCATCTTTATTTCCATTTTTTCTCCATCTTTTGAGTGCATGCAGCTAGGGTTTAGAGAGCCTTTGTCAAGGATTTTGTAGTGGTTCTACGCCTTCAACACCACGTTTCTCTGGGAAGATAGTTATTAGGGGAGCTTTCGTCGGCATTGATCAGTCGAGGTGTGCCCTAGGCTTGACAAGGGGACCTTTCGAGATGGGCGAGGCTACTCCACAAGACCATCAACACGAATACCGAGCTAGTTTTCCTATGGATTACATGTTTTTACTTTTGATTTTATTATTGATTCTATCTTGCTCCATAGATAGCTAAACCCCCTAGTGTGTACTTGGATTTATGAACCCTAGGATGTATTTGTTTCATTAACCTTTTATTATGCTTTCCTTGATTGATGTCTTTAATTGAGTTCCAATCTTGAATGCTTTGTTGAATGATTTCTCTGTTAGAGTAACACTAGGGTTTAGAGTCTACATTGGTAATCCTTGTGAGTGAGTGACACACCATGAGGATTAGACAAAGCAATATTGGAGAGGGTCGAGAGAGTGAGTCGAGAGGTAGCAGAGCGTCCCTTTCCCCTCCAGTGTGATTTATCCTACTTCCACGTTCCAAGAGTTCTTTGCGGCCACAATAGAGTGAAGGGTTATGGGATGAACTCCGCTAAGTCTTGTTACGCGAGTAACAGAGTGAAGCGTTGAAGTTACTTTAACACCTAGGGCTTAATTGTGACTAGGGGTCTTTCGCTTGGACCAAAGTGTTAGATCTACATATAAGAATAGGGTTTATCACTTGGAATGCCTAGATTTTTGACACGTCCGAATATGCGTGTGTGTACCGCAAGTGCACGGGTGTCGAAGTAATAAATACCCGGTGAGTCGGGTAGTCGAATCCACAGGAGCAGTGGGCTACTAGTACTAACTTCTTCTCGCTATCTAGCCTAATGATAATGGGATAGTGTGGTGATCTAATGTGCAAAGAGATGAACACCGGAGACGAATATGCAAGGGTAAAATGGAAGAAGAATCTCAATCGAGTAAAAAGTGGGGTATTCGGGCATTGCTCCCCTAGGATTCAGGTATTAGGTACCGGATAAGCAAAGTGTTTCTATGATGAGTAAGTTAAGTCGTGGAAGTCCAAACATAATCGGGTCTATCTCTAGATCACCGATACTAGTCCCCTACGAGGTCCCGGTGGAGAAATCGCTCAATCTCAACACCTCACACCACATATGACCGCAAAAGCACTCTAGGGATTCCAAATTGTGTATCCAATTCCTAAAGATTGATCCAACCCTAATTCCCGGCGAAGGATCCTAACCCCCTACAAGGTCCCGTCGGAGAAATCGAGCAATCTCACGCCTCCCACCAAATATGGTTGCATAGAGCTTAGGGAATGGAGATAGAATACACCAATCGGAGGAAAGGGGATACTTCACTATCTCATGATTCACCCTCTCAACCCTCTTCAATCTTGAGGTTCTAACCCTAATGGAGATCTCTCTCCCACCAAGGCAACAAATCATGCAAATCCAATCAACCACAAGGATTAATTAAACAAACAAGCAATGAGAATACAAGATTAAAAACTTAATCAAACTCGGATTAAATAGAAACACTAAGCAAATCCACAAAAGATGAGAATCCTAGGGTTCACAAGCCCAAATACCCTCTAGGGTTTTTAGCTCTCCATGGAGCAACATACAAAAACACACCATCAATGAATGAAAGTACATTAAAAACCATAGAAATAAACCCCTTATATATGAGCGATGGCCTTGATGGAGAGCTTCGATGTCTTGAAGGACCCACTCGAAGCTAGGTTCACCGGTGGCTTCCTTTTATGCTATGACGGAGGAGGAATCGATCAAAGTTGGTGACGAAAGCGCCTCAAAGCCGCAAAGACCTCCTCTCCAAACCCTAGCCGTCTCACCCCTCAAGAGCCGCACAAAAGATGAGAAAGAATAGGGCAAAAGCGGCTATTTATAGGCCTTAGATCGCGTGCATCACGTGTCCTCACGCGCCGGGTGTGGATTTTTCCACGCGCCGCGTGGTCGCAGAATTTCCCGCAGCGGCGGCGGGAATTTCCGCGCCGCGTGAGCGATGACTCGCTACGGGTGAAATTGCTACGAGTACTTTTTCACAAAAGCGCGATCCGAACACTCTTCTCTTAAGGCCACATGTCCGGGGCACACGTCCATGTGGTAGGCTATAAAACTTTTTCTTCATCGACGTATCTTTGAGAGGTCTTGCAATCTTCACAAAGAGAAGGAATATGAAGATGTGGCTGCCTTTTGTGCCCTTCCAAATAGTGAATTGACTTGAATCTTCTTAGAAGTTGGCACACATCTCCACGTTTATGAACTGCTCTCGTGTCTTGATCCTTGAATTGAACAAGAACTCCCAACATTGTGTCTTTATAGCCTATCTTTGCTTCCTTTCTACTCTTTGAAGCATTCACAACCTATATGCATAAAAGAACACCAAATACACAATATGAGACATAAACCACAGTAGAAATGATGCTCAATGCATGTAAAACATATATAAAAATATGTCTACTCAAGCACTTATCAATTTTCTTGTAATTTTACACAGTGTGAGCTGTTGAGACTGGTTGATTTCTCTGCCGGGGCATAATATAGAGTTAGTCACGGTTGACCTTAGGTTTGGGATCATGTATTTAAAGATGTCCACAACTCATTAAGCATTAGTTATGAAGCATAATAGTTGGTTTTGCACTTGAAGCAATAATCCTAGGAGGAATAATATTTGAGTACCCGACTTTTATCAATTGCCTTTTTTCTCATTCTATTGTGCCTCTCTTTCTTATTTTCTTTAGTTTATTTGCATCGATCTTTATCCACACCATCATTGTTACACCTCCACTTAGTTAAGTTGCAATCTTGGCGATTCTATTCCTTATTCCCTATGGATACGATACCCCACTTACTTAAGATTTATTACTTCGATAAACTCGTGCTCTTCTGGGTCACACGCAAGGGTATGTGTCAAGTTTTTGGCACCGTTGCTAGGGAATAGGCATTTTGGAAACACTTTGTACTTTGTTATTTTAGCTATTTACTATTCATTCTATTTCACCTTTTCTTATTCTACCATCATTCTGATTTGTTTTCTTTCTTTAGGTGCAGCCCAAGGTTATGACCCGAGGAAACCCTTCGATATTGGTTAGAGGTGATCCTAAACTTGAACGTACACTTAGAAAAAGGAGTAAAGAGCATGCACAAGAACCATCGATTCGAGCTGAAGTAGAAGGTGAAGGGTCAGAAAATATGGCAGTGCAGAATAAACAACAGAGAACGCCTTCCGATTATGCTAGACCTGCAGTTATGGGCACGCAGATGAGTATCATACAACCCCCGATTACAGCTCCAAATTTTGAGCTAAAGCATCCAAAAAATAAAGCAGTCAGCATAATTGAATGGTTTGCCCAATGAGGATCTAAACAATAACATTGAAAACTTCTTGGATGTTTGTGGCATACTGAAGATCAATGGTGTTACAGATGATGCTATAAGATTGAGGGCTTTCCCATTTTCTCTTAAAGGAAGAACCAAACATTGGCTCCATTCATTACCAAGAGCTTCCGTCATAACATGGACCGAACTGGTCGAAGCCTTCCTTGTAAGGTACTTTCCTCTAGGAAAGTTGGCAAAGCTTCACAATAATATATCTTCATTTGTTCAGATGGATCTTGAATCCTTGTTTGAGACTTGGGAGTGATTCAAGGACCTCTTGCGGAAGTGTCCACAACAGGGTTTCCCGAAAGGATGATCATTCTAACTTTTTACAATGGGTTGATTCCAAGTACAAGACAACTTTTAGATGCTACCGCAGGAGGTACAATGGGGAACAAGACCATGAAGAAGCCCGATAATTGGTAGAAGAAATGGCCATGAATAGCTACCAATGGAATGCAAGAGTAAAGAAGAAAGTGGCCGGACTCCATGAAATTGTTGTGGTAATATCTTTGGCAGTCCAAGTAGAGGCATTAAGCAAGAAATTGGATACATTGACTTTCACCGAGGGTAGCCGCTATCACAAGTTGTGGTGGTTGTGGGGATTCACATATGCCATCTGATTGTCCTATTTTGATTGCTACTTTAGGCCTAACTGAACAAGTAGATTTTGTGGCCAATTCGGGAAGAGTACAAGGCAATCCTTATAGCAACACCTACAACCAAGGGTGGAGAAACCACCCCAATTTCTCATGGAGTAACCAAGGGTAGCAAAAGGCCATGGCACCACCGGATTTCTAACGACAACAAGGCCCCGAACATGGAGAATCGAATTTCAGGCTTAGAGACCCGGATGACCGATCTAGGGAAAGCTTTTGACCAGATTTGTGCAATCAACGGATGCACGGTTTCAATCGGTTGAAGCTACACTTCGCAACCACACCATTTCATTGGACAATCTAGAGAACCAAGTGGGGAAAATTGCGAAGTCTCTTTCGAGAGACATCAAGGGACTCTACCTAGCAACACCAAAACTAATCCAAGGGAACATGTGAAGGCGATCACTTTGAGGACTGGTCATGAAGTTAAAGGTAGATCTCCTAGTGAGAAGACCAATGTTAAAGCACCCGAGGTCATGGAGGTTGAGGAAAGATCAAACAAGGAAAATAAGGTAGCACCCAACCTTACAAGCCAAGAATCCCTTACCCTTCAAGATTGAAGAACAACCAAAATGATGAGCAATACAAGAAGTTCTTGGGTCTATTCAAGCAGTTACACATCAACATTCCTTTTGTGGAGGCGTTGTCTCAAATGCCTCAATATGCAAAGTTTTTGAAGGATCTTTTAACCAATAAGAGAAAGTTGGAAGAGAGTGCATCGGTGATCTTAGATGCCTCTTGTTTAGTGGTGTTACAACAAAACATGCCGAATAAGAAGAAGGACCCCAGAAGCTTCGTCATCCCATGCAACTTTGGTAATATTGGCAAAGAAATGGCATTGGTGGATTTAGGGGCTAGTATCAACATCATGCCATATTTTTTTTTTCAAAAGCTAGGCTTAGGGAAGCCTAGGCCCACTCGGATGGCATTACAATTGGCGAACCGAATGGTGAGACATCCGAGGGATATCATTGAAGACGTGCTTGTCAAAGTTGACAAGTACATACTTCTTGTAGACTTCATAGTGTTGGATGTCGGTGAGGATGTAGATGTTCCTTTGATACTTGGGAGGCCATTCTTGTGCACTTCCAAGGCACTTATCGACATGGAGAGTGGGAAGTTGACACTGAGGGTTGCCGAGGACAGGTTGACCTACTACCTCGCCGAAGCCATGCGACATTCTCTTGACTTTGATGATACTCTTTATTTTTTTGACACTACCAATGAACTAATTGATGAATATGTGCAAGAAATGTTGAATCTGGACCCATAGGAAGGGGTCACTAGACCAAGACATGGATAATGAAGATGTGATGATGATTGGTCTAGAGGAGAAGGTACCATCTACTCCAGGGATCATGAAGAAATTGCTCTGGAAGATGAAGCAAGAAAGGAGACACCACAAGAAATGCCCCAAGACTATTGTGGATGTGCAAGAATGGACCAAGGGTGATGAACCCTTGTGTGGTAATAGGCTCAACAACTCTCCCTCTACCTTCAAAAGACTATGTTCATCATGCTTCCAAGTTATGGGTAAGAGGGAAACCTTTATCTATAAGCCCCCGTGAGGTAAGAAGAGATACGTCAAGCTAAGTGACATTAATCAAGCACTTCTTGGGAGGCAACCCAAGTTCTTTACTATGTCCTAGTTCTTAGTTTAGTATTTGCATGAATAAGGCTTGAGTGTTGGTGTCTTGATGTTTACATGCTATTGTTGTGATTTTCTCGTGAATTATTTGGTGTTTTCATGTGCATAAATGCGTGTGGCGGAGTATCTTAGTCATTTGAGTATGTGTTTCATGATTCTCTAGTTCATTTTTTTATTGTTGAAGAAGGCCCTAAGTGTGTGTACATGTTCAGGAATTTTCTATTGAGCCTGCAGATTTTTCTAAGTCCTCCATAGAAAACACGGCCGTGTGGAAATTCCACACGGTCGTGTGTTTGCGTTTAGAGCTCATCCCAAGAGAACACAGGGACGTGTGTCTACCCCTGCAAATGACCTTATGATGGTCACACGCCCGTGTGAAATTTCCACATGTGCATGTGTGTCTCTGCAGACATTCAGAGACCTATCCCGAGAAGACACAGGGGCGTGTGTCTGCCCTTGTGCTTGACCCTGTGAACTACATATGGGCGTGGGTAATTTCCACACGCCGTGTGAAATCCTGCAGAGTTCTCCTCCATCCCAAGAAGACACATGGAAGTGTGAATGCCCCTGTGAGTAGCCCTGTCAAGATCCACACGCCCGTATGGAATTTTCATAAGGGTGTGTGAATAACTTAGAGCATTTTCTCAATTGGACAAAGAGGCCACAGGGGCGTGCATCTGCCTCTCTCGGTCGAGCACATGGGCGTGTGGAATTTCCATACGCCTGTGTGGATGTGTTCAGAGATATAGTGTGATATCCCAAGAGTACACAGGGGCGTGTGTTTCCCCCTGTGAAGCTCTCTTGGGGAGTCATACGGGCATCGGTAATTTCCACACGCTCGTGTGGATGTAAAGAATTTAACATGCCGTGATTTCCTTTATCAATCTATCTGGCCTTTCTCATTTTCACACTTCCAAACGCTCAGAGAACATACTCATTCACTCTCCCCGACCTTGCACCGCCGATTTAGAGAGGTTTTACTCCAGTTTTCCGGCCGATTTCAAGTTTTTCTTCTTCATCTCATCGGTAAACCCTTATTCTCTCTTTTCTTCGCCATTACATGATTTTATTTGATTAAACTGGAGAATATGGTTTGCTTCTATGCTAAAATGTTTAATTCATGTTTAGAATAAATTTAGAAATAGTTTTTTGATGTATTTGTGGATTTTTAGTATAGTGGCCATGCAGTTTTCATGGACCGTGGATCCACACTGGCGTGTGGAATTTCCACACAACCGTGTGGATTCTTGTAGTATGGATTTGTGACTAATCTTGATCAATTTCCTTTCAAATCTTGAAGGTATGGCCCCTAGGACAAAGACGCCAGCTGGCAAGCATCCTTGAGAGCACTCTCCATAACCCGAGTATATAGAGTTTTCTATACCCGAGCACTGAGCACAGTTTGAGCGTCTTTCCAAGCTTAAGTTTGGTCCAGCGCGATTCCCAGATTTGAGCACTGTGTGCGAGATACAGTTACCTGACGTTATACAGATGAGATTGAGGAGATGTTGGTCGTGGGCAGTTGGCGTCGACTGGTAACTGTTCTTGACCCTGTCATCCGGATGCCGATACTGGAAGTACTAGCATCATTTGAGTTTGATAGATCATACTCTGACACGACTGAATTTGCGTGTAAACTGCAAATGTACATGTGTCGAAGTAATAAATCCTAGGTGAGTAGGCATCGTATCCACAGGGAATAGTGAATAGAAAGACAACGATTACTATCTAACTATGATGAGAATAAATCAGTGGTATGATGAATGAGATTGATATAAAAAGAGATAAAAGAAATAAGAATGAGAGGCATAATAAAATTGAGAGGAAAGGCAATCAATAGAAGTGGGGTACTCAGACAATGCTTCCCCTATGGTTAATATTTCAATTGCAAGACCACCTATTATGCTTCCTAACTGATGCTTAATGAGTTGGAGAAATCGCTCAGTCTCAACACCTCACACTATAAAAAGTTGCAAGGAGATCTAGGGATTCCAAGTAATAAACAATATTCCTATGTATAGATCTAACCCTTTGGTCTAGGCGAAAGACCCCTAGTCACAATTAAGCCCCAAATACTAAAGTCACTTCAACGCTTCACTCTGTTGCTCGTGCAACTAAGCCCTAGCGGAGTTCATCCTTTAGCACTTTACTCTATTGTGACTGCAAAGAACTCTAGGAAATAGTGGTAGGATAAATCACACCGGAGGGGAAAGGGGACGCTCCGCTACCTCTCGACTCACCCTCTCAACCCTCTCCAATCTAGCCTTGTCTAACCCTCATGGTGTGTCACTCATCCACAAAGGCTACCAAGATGGACTCTCAACCCTAGTGTCACTCTAAGGGAGAAATCATTCAACAAGCATTCAAGATTGGAACTCAATTAAAGTCATCAATTAAGGAAAGCATAATAAAGGGTCAATGAAACAATAACATCCTAGGGTTTACAAAATCCAAGTACCCACTATGGGGTTTAGCTTTCCATGGAGCAAGATACAATCAATAATAAAATCAAAAGTAAAGTCATCAATTAAAGAAAGCATAATAAAAGGTCCCCTTGTCAAGCCTAGGGCACACCTCGCCGAATCAGTGCCGACTGAAAGCTCTCTCAATAACTATCTTCCAAGAGAATCGCGATGTCGAAGCAGGAGAACCACTCCAAAGGCCTTGGCAAAACCCCTCTAAACCCTAGCCGTAAGCCTCTTAAAAGATGGAGAAAAGATGGGGAAAATAATGTTGAAATCAGGCTGAAAAACGGCTTTAAATAGGCTTGAATCGGGCATCCACACCCCATGTGAAAGTTCCACACGCCCCTATGGAATTCCCACACGAGCATGGGGAATTTCCAAACGCCTGTGTTGATTCTCTAGAATTCTGATTTTCAGCCGGCTATGAATAGTAGTTGCTACAGTAAATTGCTGCAATGATTTGCTGCATTATTAGCTACAGTATAGACGACGATTAGACAGATGGGGATGCTGCGCAGGTATGGACCGGGAGTGTAGGTACTGATTGTATCGGATCTAGAGATAGCTGAGAGAGTTGTAGCAGAGGATTCTCAGCCCGCTCCCGAGCCGCAGCCAGAGCCGATGGAGACCGACGCACCACCAGCAACATAAGAGCCACCCCAAGTGCGCACGTTCTCCCATCTCGAGCCTATAATCTCTTTCAGAGGCTTGAGAGTGTTGTAGGGGTGTTACAGACCGAGATTACAAAGGTTCAAGCGACACAGGCGCAGCACACAGAGGTGATGGCGCATCTTGATATTCTGCAACAGCTACTTAAGCGCGACGCCGCCTCACCATTCATCATGTGACCCCAGACCCCTCCGACTCTGCCAGCATCACCATCAACAGATCCACCAGTGCCGTTCGACTTAGCAGCAGTAGCAGAGCCGACCGCCAATGACACCGACACTTGATC
Source organism: Dioscorea cayenensis subsp. rotundata (assembly GCF_009730915.1). Taxonomy (NCBI): domain Eukaryota; kingdom Viridiplantae; phylum Streptophyta; class Magnoliopsida; order Dioscoreales; family Dioscoreaceae; genus Dioscorea; species Dioscorea cayenensis. The sequence goes on along the minus strand of NC_052479.1, from coordinate 23,030,684 downwards.
CGTCTTTTATTTCTTTTATTTCTTATATTTTACTTTTAGCATTTCATTTTGGACTTGTACACTCAGAAAGGATCTTCCTTCTGAGTTTATCTTTTATTTTTGTCTCGAGTTGTATTTCATTGCTCTATCTTTTATATACTCTAGTTTATTTTGTTTTGTTGAGCTTCACTGAATTCCCCTTGTGTATGCATGCAGATGGTCTTGTCAGTATGGAAATTGAGAACTAGTCATGGGTACGGCCAAAGTGTTTTTACACTTGGCCATGCATGCTTCACAACCCGTTAGAACTACACTTTCAAGGAATTTAGCTACATCAAACGCACCACTAGGAGTTCAGGGGAGTATTTTTTCAATTGCCCACTCCCACATATATTTTGATTGTTATATCTTTTATTGTGCTTGCATGTGTACATTGAGAGCAACGTACATCTTAAGTGTGGGGCCGGGGGGGGTTCACATTACACATGTTCTATACTTATGCTTTGATTGTGCATGCTCACGTAGCCAATGGCGGTTCACCTAAGTTGCAATGATTGTATTCTTGAGTTTAGATAAATATTTAACATTGAATGTTTTCATGCTCTAGTTTTTACTTGAATTTCTAGGAATTTTTGCCCAATTCACACTTGTTGCACTACTCGCTCATTAAACTCTTTTGGAAACTCAAGTAAGTGTTTAAGGGACTAAGTAGCTTTATTTCTTGTGTTTCATTTTGCTAAAAAAAAATTTATACTTGTTTGGTTATGCATTGGGGGAGGAAAGAGCTACCACCTATGAAGTATGAAGCTACTTTCATGAATCGGGTATTAGTTATGCCCTAATGAGAGAAAGAGCTATCTCATAAGATGAGTGAAAGCTACTTCCCCGGTAGAAAGAGCTACCACCTCGAAAGTGTGAAAGCCATCTCGGCGGCATCTTAGGAAAGGGCTACCTTACAGGATGTGTGAAGCTACAACCACCTATTTACTTTGTTTTGTATATAAATAAGTCTCATATGCTTAGAACTTTGAGGAGTATACTTTGGGTTGATTTGAGTGAGTTCACACACTTACACGATTTCGGGTTTGTTGTCCTTTCTTATTTACGTTTTCAGCTAGAGCAATGGTTTTTTTTACATTTAGTGTTGAAATTTCACTTACTTGTACAATGCTTCCCTTGTATGCTATGGTGAACCTAAGGCCAAGCACTTTCAATATTTCCTTCTTCTATGCTTCAATATTTTATTTTTGCCTGAGGACAAGCAAAAGTTTAAGTGTGTGTGTGTGTGTGTGTGTGTGTGTGTGGGGTGATAAGTGCTTGTATACTAAGAATATGTGTGCTTTTGTGTTCTTTTATCAGATTTTAGCGCTAATACATGTGCTTTTGTGTTCTTTTGTGCAATTAGGATGGAGGAGTCAAATAAAGAAGATAGGAGCCAAAGTGGATCATGAACACATATTGTTGATGAAATCTTAGAACGGACAAACGAGAAGGCACAAGTTAGGCTCAAAGATATGTGAATGTGTGCCAACCTCAATGTGTTCAAACAATTACAATGGTTTGGAGGGGCACAAAGGCAGTCATATTTAGGTATCCCGACTTGTGTAATAATAGCAAGATCTTCACCAATGATACCTTATATTGAAGAAGCGATGCGATCTACGGCATCAACATGTGCCCGTTTATGTTACCTTGATGAAAAGTGTGGATCGTGAGTATTTTTGGCAGAGTACTATAGCAGGTACTGTAGCAATTTACCGTAGCAGTTACTGTTCTTAGGCCGCAGAAATCAAAATCCACCAAATCCACACGGACCTGTGGAAATTTCATATGCCCGTGTCGATTCTCGATTCCAACCTATATAAAGCTGCGAACAGCCTCGATTTCAGCATCTTTCTTTCCATCTTTCGTCCATCTTTTGAGAGGCTTGCGGCTAGAGTTTAGAGAGGCTTTGGCAAGGCTTTTGGAGTGATTCTACGACTTTGACACTGTGTTTCTCTTGGAAGATAGTTATCGGGGTAGCTTTTGTCATCACCGATAAGGCGAGGTGTGCCCTAGGCTTGACGAGGGGACCTTTGGAGAGGATGAGGCTACTCTACAAGACTATCAACATGATTACCGAGGGGGTTTTCCTATGTATTACATGTTTTTACTTTCTCTTTCATTATTGATTGTATCTTGATCCATGGAAAACTAAATACACAAGTGGGTACGTGGATTTGTGAACCCTAAGATGTATTTGTTTCATTAACCTTTTATTATGCTTTCCTTAATTGATGTCTAGGGAGCAAAAATAGGCTATAAAGGCATAATATTAAGAGTTCTTGTGCAATTCAAAGACCAAGAAACTAGAGAAGTTCATGAATATGAAGATGTGTTCCAACTTCCAAGGAGACTCAAGTCAATTCACTAGTTGGAGCGGCACAAAGGTAGTCGCATCTTTATGCTCCTTCTCTTTGTGAAGATTGCAAGATCTCTCGAAGACGCGTTGACAAAGAAAAGTCTTATAGCCTACCACATGATTGTGTGCTAGATTATGTGGCCTCAAGAGGAGAATGTTTGGATCGCGTTTGTGAAAATCACTGTATCAAATAATGTAGCAAAGTGATGTAGCAATTTTAATGCAGCAGTACTGTAGTAAAGTTAGTGTTCACAAGCCCACGTGGAAATTCCTGCAGCCCATGTGGGAACATGGAAAATCCACACGGGCGCATGAAGGCGCGTGACAGACATGAATCTGAGCTATAAATACGCCATTTGCACTATTTTTGAGACATTTTGTGGAGCTTTTAGCGAGCAGTTTGAGGACAAGGCGGCTAGGTTTTAGAAGGAGGTTTTTGGCAACATTGGGGGAAGTCCATCACCAACTTTGATCTATCTTGTCTTCGCCATAGCAAAGAGGAAGCCACCGGCGACCTAGCTTCGGAGAAGGAATCTTCAAGACGGTGGGCGACCCATCAAGGCCATTCACCAAGACTTCAACGTGGTTTTCCGTTATGTTTTTCATTGCTTTTCATTGCTTTTCATTGTATTAATCATTGTCTTGTAACTTGCTCCATGGAGGTCTAAACCCTAGTGGGTAATTGGGCATGTGAACCCTAGGATCTATTCTTTGTATTGATTTGCTTTATGTTTCTAGTTAATCCGAGTTTATTTGAGTTTTAACCTTGTGATTTCATTACATTCTTGTGTTATTGATCTTTGTGATTAATCTACACTGCTTGATTTGTTACTTTGATGTGAGAGGTCTCCATTAGAGTTTAAACACCAAGGTTAAAGGGGGTTGAGAGGGTGAGTTATGAGATAGTGGAGTGTCCCCTTGCCCTTCCGATTGATTGTTTCCTATCTCCGTATTCCCTAAACTCTTTGCACCATATTTGGTGTGAGGTGTGAGATTGACACATCCCTTGAATGTGACCTGTAAGTGCACGGGTTTGTCAAAGTAATAAATCCTAGGTGAGTGGGTATCGTATCCACAGGGAGTAGGGAATAAAAACACCAAGATTTCTACTTAACCAAGTGAAGATGAAACAATGATTGTGTTGATAAGATGTAATGTAGACAAAATAAAAAAAATAAGAAAGAGAGGTGACAACGCCCCATGCGTATGTCCCGCAAGTGTACGGGTTTGTCAAAGTAATAAATCCCAGATGAGTGGGTATCCTATCCATAGAGAGTAGGGAATAAAAACACTTAAATTGTTTCTTAACTAAGCAAAAAGTGAATGATAGTTGTGTGACAAGATGTAATGTAACAAAAGTAAAAGAAACAAGAAAGAGAGCACAAGTAAAGAGGAGGCAATCGATATAAATGGGGTACTCTGATGTTGTTCCGCCTAGGACAATCATTTCAAGTGCAAAACCATCTATTATGCTTTCTAACTAATGCATTAATGAGTCATGGAAATCCTTCAATACATGATCCCAAATCTAAGGCCAACCATGCCTAACTATATACATGTCCCGGAGGAGAAATCAAACAATCTCTCAACCTCGCACTCGTATATAATCACAATGAGTTCTAGGGATTCCAAGTGATAAATCCTCTTCCTAGATATAGACCTAACCCTTTGGTCAAGGTGGAAGGTCCTTAGTCACAATTAAGCACTAGGTGCTAAAATCACTTCAACGCTTCACTCAGTTGCCTCTGCAACTAAGCCCCAGAGGAAGGTCATCCCATTCACTCTACTGTGATTGCAAAGAACTCGAGAAAATGGAGGTAGGATAAATCTCACAGGAGGAAAAAAGGGGCGCTCTACTACCTCTCGACTCACCCTCTCAACCTTCTCCAATCTACCTTTGTCTAATTCTCGTGGTGTGTCACTCACTCACAAGGGTTACCAAGGTGAACTCTCAACCCTAGTGTCACTCTAAGGGAGCATTCAATCAATCAAGCATTCAAGATTGGAACTCAATTAACACATCAATTAATGAAACCATAATAACAAGGTTTAATGAAACGAATACATCCTAGGGTTCACAAATCCAAGTACCCACTAGGGGGTTTATCTCTCCATGGAGCTAGTTACAATTAATGAAATCGAATGTAAAACCAAGTAATCCATAGAAACCCCCCTCGATAGTCGTGACGATGGTCTTGTGGAGAACCCTCTACTCGTCCAACGGTCCCTTTGTCTGGCCTAAGATACACCTCGCCGAATCGGTGCCGACAAAAGCTCTCCCACTAACCTTCTTCCAAACGGAGCGTGATGTCGGAGCCATAGAACCTGTCCCAATCCTTAGCCAATAACTCTCAAAACCCTAGCCTCCGCCTCTCTCAAGTTTGGGGAAAAGATGGAGAAAATAATGCTAAACAATACCTGCTACAGTACTCTGCTACAGTGAAAAAGATGGAGAAAAAAATCCTAAAACACACGATCTCAAACCTAAGGTCAACCGTGACAAGCTCTCCACTATGTCCCGGCTGAGAAATCGTTCAGTCTCAACATCTCACACTGTGCAAAGTTGCATGAAGATCTAGGTATTCCAAGTGATAAACCCTATTCCTATGTGTAGATCTAACCCTTTGGTCCAGGCGAAAGACCCCTAGTCACAATTAAGCCCCAGATACTAAAGTCACTTCAACGCATCACTCTGTTGCTCGCGCAACTAAGCCCCAGTGGAGTTCATCCTTTATCACTTCACTCTATTGTGGCAGTAAAGAACTCTAAGAAATGGAGGTAGGATAAATCACCCCGGAGGGGAAAGGGGACGCTCCACTACCTCTCGACTCACCCTCTCAACCCTCTCCAATCTAGCATTGTCTAACCCTCATGGTGTGTCACTCATGCACAAAGGCTACCAAGATGGACTCTCAACCCTAGTATCATTCTAAGGGAGAAATCATTCAATAAGCATTCAAGATTGGAACTCAATTAAAGACATCAATTTAGGAAAGCATAATAAAAGGTCAAAGAAACAATAACATCGTAGGGTTTACAAAATCCAAGTACCCATTAGGGGGTTTAGCTCTCCATGGAGCAAGATACAATCAATAATAAAATCGAAAGTAAAGATAAACAATCCATAGGAAAACCCCCTCGGTATTCATGTCGATGGTTTTGTGGAGTGGTCTCATTCTCTCCAAAAGGTCCCCTTGTCAAGCCTAGGGCACACCTCGCCGAATCAGTGCCGATGAAAGCTTCCCCAATAACTATCATCCAAGAGAATCACAGTGTCAAAGTTGGAGAACCACTCCAAAATCCTTGCCAAAACCCCTCTAAACCCTAGCCGCCGGCCTCCCAAAAGATGGAGAAAAGATGAGAAAAAGGATGCTGAAAAACGGCTTTAAATAGGCTGGAATCGGGCATCCACACGGGCCTGTGGATGTTCCACATGCCCCTATGGAATTTTCACACGGGCGTGCAGAATTTCCACATGCCTATGTGGATTCTCTGGAATTCTTATTTTTGGCCAGCTATGAAAAGTAAATTGCTACATTGATTTACTACAGTAACCTGCTATCATAATCCACTTTTCATCTAGGCAACATAAACTGGCACACGTTTATGCGGTAGATTTCATCACTTCTTCAATAAATAGGTTCATTGGTGAAGATCTTGCTATCATTGTACAAGTTGGTATACGCAAATGTGACTGTCTTCGGGCCCCTCCAACTCATTGTAATAGCTTGAATATATGGAGGTTAACACACATTCACGTATCTTAGAGCCCCACTTGTAGCTTTGCGTTTGTTGCTTCCAAGATTCCACCAAATAGTGCGTTCACGATCTACTTTGGGCTGCTTTTCTTAATACTTAGCTTCATAACCCTACATGCTCAAAAGAACACAACTACACATGTATTAGCGCTTAAACCTGATAAAAGTTATGCTCATCATAAGGAAAGAATACTTCACATTTTTAACAGACAAGACTTATCAGAGATGAGGATCGGTTGTTTTTGGATTACCTCGACTCAATTAAACCCTATTTAGAGGCTTCATGTTAGATTCTAGGGGGAGCATTGCCTGAGTACTCCATCTTAGTTGATTGAGAACTCCTTCACTTTATTCCTTGCCTATTTGCTTGTTTATTAACTTCTCTCGTGATTAGTTCAATTCATCACATTCATTGATTCTGACTAGATAATTGAGCATTAGTTAATACTAATACTTTCGTTCCCTATGGAGTCGACTACCCACTCACCGGGGTAATTATTACTTTGACACCCATGCACTTGCAGTTCATACGCATATTTGGATGTGTCAAGTTTTTGGCACTGTTGCTGGGGAACAAGATATTAGGAACACTAGGACTTGGTTACTTTAGTCATTCACATTTTCATTTACTTCTCAACTTCATATTTTCCTCTTCCATCATTCTTTTTAATTCTTCTCTACCTTTTTCTTATTAAGTGAACAGTGATTCCTGGTTTCTCTTTTCCATTTCAAGACCATGTTTAACGAAGCATTACTAATGGAGACAATAAAGGAAAAGATGGCATCTAATGAAAAAAATATGGAACAAGTTGTAGCATACCTAGACCCGAGCGAGCAACATGATGAGGTTTTGGGTTTAAAGATAGCCAAGCTGCAAGATATGAATGAAGGGTATGGAATGCAATATCAAGGGGCTGAATTGTCAAGCTTGTTAGAATATTTCAAAAAATATGCATTCATGTCTCTTAGAAATGGGGTTAAAGATAAGTCAGAAGAAATTCCCACATCTTTTTCAATGGCATTCCCATCAGAGTTTGTTGGTTTTAAATCCGAATCTGATGAAGAAAAGTGAGGCCATTGTTTGTGTTGGATCAATTTTGACAATTGAAGTGTGTAGTTTGGATAACCGATTAGATGATGAAGATGGCTTGGATGTTCTTTGATAAAGTAAGCCAGTGTAGGAGATGCTCTAGGAAGAAGTAGAAGACACCTTAAAGGGGTTTGAAGAAATTGATCGGAAACAAGTGAATCGGCTATGACCTTCAGTGGAAGAACCCCCCGAGTTAGAGCTAAAAACGTTATCGGAACACTTAGAGTATGCTTTTCTAGCCGAGGGATCAAAGTTACTGGTAATCATTACTTCGAGTCTTTTTCTGGAGCAAAAAAATGCAGCTGGTCAGTGATAAATGCTTGTGTATTACTAATATGATGTATTCTTTTCTTACGATGAGTATTACTTTTATCATATTTTAGCGCTAATATATGTGTATTTGTGTTACTTGTGTGCATGTAGGGTTGTGGATCCAAATGTAAAGGAAGGAAGCCAAAGTAGATTGCGATTGCACTTTGTTGATGGAATCTTGGAGTGAACAAACGTGAAGACACAAGTTGTGCTCGAAGATACGTGAATGTCTGCCAACATAAATGTACTCAAGCAATTACATGGTTTGGAGGGGCACAAAGACAGTCACATTTACATATTTTGACTTGTGAAATAATAGCAAGATCTTCGTCAATGTTATTCCTTATTGAAAAAGCGACGAGATCTACAGGATACACGTGTGCCCGTTTATGTTGTCTCAATGAAAAGTGTGGATTCGAGAGTGTTTTTCGCAGAGGTTATAGTAGGTACTCTAGCAAATCACTGTAGTAATTTACTGTAGAAGTTATTGTTCACAGGCCGCTGAAAAACCAAGTTCTACATATTCACATAGGCGTGTGGAAATTCCACATGCCTGTGTGAATTCTCGATTCCAGCCCTATATAAAGCCGCGATTCAGCTCGATTTCAGAATCTCTCTTTCCATCTTTTCTCCATCTTTTCCCCAACTTTAGAGAGGACTACAGCTAGGGTTTAGACGGGCTTTTGGCAAAGTTTTTGGAGTGGTTCTATGGCCTTTGACAGTGCATTCCTTTGGAAGAGAGTTATTCAACCGATGCGAGCACCTCTAATATCAACATGCGGATAGCTAGTTCCCTTATAGACAATTAACATTGCCAACTACCCACAGAGAGGAGCTCATCGACCTCCTGTACCATCTCATCACCCTAACTGTATCTCCCTTGATGCACACAAATCAGGAAATCGGGATTGTCCAAACTTGAGCTTCGAGAAATGCTCGAATCTCACTTGATGCTCGGGGATAGCGAACTCAAACTGCTATGGAAATGGATCAAGGGGACGTTTGCGACCAATTCCTTTATTTGGGGAGCCATTTCTGCAAAAATTGAAAAGAAATCATCAAATTAAACTTGAAAAACCATTACTGTAGAAATCCACACGTTTGAAATTTCCACACGCCTATGTAGATCTTTGGACATTATGAAAATGGCATCTCTGTCGGCCAAATGCTTTACAAAAACTCTCAAAAGATAGTAGAAACAACCACAATCATTCTAAAGTGTTTGAACCATAACAATCATGCTAAAATGGCCAAAGCAAGCAAAAGAACAAGAAAATTGGCAAAGAAGAGGGAAAAGGGGAAACTTACCGACTGAGGAAGAAATTAAAACCTTGAAATACGATCGGAAATAGCCAAAGAAAACCCTTTAAATAGATGAAGAGAAGGTCAGGAAAGAGGAAAGGACACAACCTTTGGTGTGGAGACGTTTGTAAATGAAAAGGCGTGCGTATGGGTATGAGGAAAGTCGCTGCCTTTTAAGTTCTGCGTATCCACACGGGCATGTGGAAATTACCCACACCCGTGTGACTCCACAGGGGGCTCACAGGGGCACTCACACGCCACTGTGTCCTCTTTGGATGGCCACTTTGGCTTCTGAACGGAACCACATGGGCGTGTGGAAATTACCCACACTCGTGTGCCCAAGCTGACAACTCACAAGGCCAGCCATAGGGGTGCCCACATTCCCTTGTACCTTCTCTGGTTTCCTGAAAAATTTTTTAAGTTATCCACACGTCCTTGTGGAAATGCCACACGAGCATGTGGATTCACTGAGGAGGCCATAGGGGCAGCCACACGCATTTGTGTCTTCTTGGGATGGAAACATTTCGATCTGCAGGGATCCACACACCCCTATGAAAATTCCACACGGGTGTGTAGATTCACAAGGTCGCTCACAAGGGCACTCACATGCCCATGTACCTTCTCAAGATGGAGAAGTTGAGCTCTGAATGGAAACACATTTCCGTGTGAAAATTCCACACGGCCGTGTCTTTTCTTTGGATTGGTCAAAAATATGCAGTTTCTGTAGAAAAAAACTACAACTCCAACATAATGTACAGAGACTTCAATTACAAGCGAAAACTGACTAGAGACTCATGAAAACACACTCAAATGACCTAAAACTTCGCCAATCACATTGAAGCATGAAGAAAACACCAATAATTCATGAGAATAACACAACAATAGCAGATTAAATTCAAAACACCAACACTAAAGCAATTATTCATGCAAAAATTAAATTAAGTCCTTGAAAAACAATAAAAACTTGGGTTATTGATAAGTGCTTGTGTATAAGTAATATGAAGTATACTTTTCTTACATTGAGCATTACTTTTATCTGATTTTATAGCTCATTCATGTATATTTGTGTTCATTTGTGCATTTAGGGTTGTAGAGGCAAGTTTGGAAGAAATAAAGCAAAAGTAGATCATGGACGCGATTGTTAATGAAATTCTTGGATCGAACAAGGTCAAGACACAAGTTGTGCTCATAGACATGTGAGTGTGTGCCGACCTCCATTATGCTCAAGTGAATACACAAAGTGGAGGGCACAAAGGCCATCACACTCATATTTTCCGACTTGTGCAATATTGTTAAAAGCTTCGTCAATGGGGTTTAATTGAAGATGTGACATGATCTACCGCATGGATGTGTGCCCAATCATGCAGCCTCGATGAAGAAAGTGAATTCGGGAGTATTTCGACGAAGTACAGTAGTAGTTTATTGCACCAAAATACTACAGCAAAATCACTGTAGCAATTACTATTCATAGCACGCAGGAAAAGACGGCCTAGTAATTCCACAAGCCTGTGTGGATGCCCGATTTTCAGCCCTATGAATATCTCTCTGAGAGTTTTATTTTGGGATCTTCTTCCTTTCTTATGCCCATCTTTTAGGGTGAGTGTGACTAGGGTTTGGAGAGGCTTTTGCCGGGATTTAGGAGCTATTCTACGGCATTCGACATCGAGTTCCTTTGGAAGAAAGCTATTGGGGAGCTTTCATTGGTATTGATTAGGTGAGGTGTCCCCTAGGTTTGACAAGGGAAACTTTTGGAGAAGTCAAGGTGGCTCCTCAAGACCATCGACACGGACAACAAGGGGGTTTTCTCTAAGAATTGCTTCCACTTACTTTTGATTTCATTGTTGATTTTGTATTGCTCCATGGAGAGCTAAACTCCTAGTGGATTCTTGGGCTTGTAAACCCTAGGATGATTTTGTTTAATTGATTTCTATTATGTTTCCTTTAATTGATGTTTTAATTGAGTTTCAATCTTGTGTGCTTGTTGAATTGATTTTCCCTTAGAGTGACACTAGGGTTGAGAATCTATCTAGGTAATCCTTTAAAGGGGTGACAACTTCATTAGGATTAGACTTAGTGAGATTGAAGAGGGTTGAGAGGGTGAGTTGAGAGGTAGCACAACGTCCCCTTTACCTTTCGATGTGATGTATCCTACCTCCACATTCGAAGAGTTTTTTGCGGTCATGATAGAGTGAAGTACTAAAAGACAAACTCCACTGGGGCTTTCCGTGGTCTTAGTGGACCAACGTCAAGGGTATGAAGACCCTGATGTCTCTCAACTTAGTTGCGACGGCAGCTTATATCGGAGAGGGTTTTAGGATATTATTTTTAGAACGGCTTTACATTTCAGTTTTTGCAAAATAATGACTTCTCGAGTCGGATTATTAAATTATGGACTTGCTTTTATGTCTTTAATCATTTTTTTTTTGGAAAATAGTTTTATTGATGAGCTTTGAAGTAGAATTTGAACTCTTTTAGAGTTGTTCTAAGCCAAATTGTTATTGGCGACTATTGGAAGTTTCATTTGGTTAAATTGAATCTTATGCTCATTTTGGAACCTATGCTTTTATAGATATATAAAATATCTCCTTATATACATATATGCTAAAATGTTCAGTGTTGTATGCATATTTTCTTTAAAGCTCGTATTATGTCAATTTATGATTTATGAATGTTGAAACTCTCATTTGATCAGTAACGACTCTTTTATGCTACTTATGGATTCCATTCACATTTGTATGTTGATGTAAATGATGAAATGTTTTAAGGCTATATGTATATTTGTATAAGCTTATTTATTTGGTTTTAATTGTTGTGGTTTAAAATTATTTTTAGAATTATGCTAATCCACTTATTGAGTGATTGTAGTTACTCACCCCTCTCCCTCTTTCCAAGGTTTTAGTGTTTAGCAGCAACACGGTGAGGTGAAGTGATTGGCAATTGCTTGTTTTATTCTTCTTTATTTCAAATTTTGGTATATGTTTGTTTTTCTTTCAACATGGTTACATTATATAAATAGCAAGGGATCCACTAGTGTTCTTAACTTTATAAACTTGTATTATTGCATATTTGTGGAAACCTTAGTTGTATTTGTGACTTATATGCCTTTTTGAACTTCATTGTCAAGTTTTTTGAAATTCTTGCTTCTTGTGCTTTTATTGAACTCATTACTTGTATAATCCTTCACCTGTGATTTTGTCTAGAGCATTGTGTAAAATCTTGGAATTTGTATGTCTTGAAGAAATTGGAGAGATGGATGGTGTGTGCCATTCCATGGGATTGTCACGTAGGTTGTCGCATACCGGGCCCTGTGGGATGGGGTGTGACAGGGAGTTATAGTCCTTGATATAGTATTTACGTTGTAGACCCTAATTGGCTTACATATTGCCCCACTCTACATGATAAATTCTTAAGGGATTGTAAATTACCGTAACTGGTGCATCTCTATACCTACTTATTTCTTTGATGGCGCTTGTCAACTTTGTTAAAAACGAAAATAAAATGGTTTGAACTGAAGAAGTGCTTGAAAATTATGTCTTTTTAAAGTGGTTGGAAGTAATATTATTTCTACTAGTTCTCATATTGATTTTGTAGAAAGTAAAAAGATACTGAAATGAGAGAATTAGCTAAATTCTGTGAAAGAAATTCTAAAATGAGTTAAGTGAAAATTCAAAAGAAAGTGTTATAGGGAATAAGTGTTAATTTTCCCATTTTAGCACAAATGAAACAACCCCTTATTGTGTTACGTGAACAACTAATTTACACTCATCTACCATTTAATATCTTGAAGTTAATTATATATGTATTAATTATTTTTGAAAATGATATTACTAGTAATAAATATTTAATCATCGTTAAGATAAATTTTTAATTAAAAAATATTTAATTTTAATTAATATTAATTAAATTAAATATAAAAATTTCAAGGTTCTTCACATACTCCCAGACATCACCGGTTTGTCGCAGCTTCTTCAAAACTAACCGAGCAACCCACGCTGTGCTTTCAGGCCCCCTTTTACCATAAATCATCCCGAGGGGAAAGCCAACTGAAAAGGTGTAACATCAATTTAAAAAATATAAAAATAAAATAAAAAAAAATTTAAAGAAAGATTTTTTTTTTATTTTTATTTTTTATTTTTTGCCCCTCTTGGGCATTCATATTCTATCTATACCAACCAATTAAGGTAGCGTTTGGTTGGATGTAATTCTAAATGCAGTGGATTTCTAGTTACAATGTAACTGGAAATACTTGGCTTTCAAAATACAGTGCAGTCAAATCATGTGTTTGGTTGGATGTAACTAGAATTACTGTATTATAAGATTGTATGTTTGTTTGGAAGGATTTGTAAATCTGGAATTGGAAAACATGTGTATAAGTGTATGGATATGTCTGCTTATATGCATATATACATATATATACATATATGTATATGTATATATTTGTGTATATATACATATATATGTGTATTTATATATGTAAACATACTATATATAGGTATATCTAGGGAATGTATATACATACATGTATGTATATATAAATATATGTATGTATATGTATGTGCATACATATAGGTGTATATATGTATATGTGTATGTGTATATGTATAGATTTATATATGTATATGTATATGTATGTGTATACATATACGTATATGTGTATATGTATATATGTATATGTATATGTGTATATGTATAGATTTATGTATATATGTATGTATATGTATGTGTATATGTATATGTGTATATATGTATATGTATACATATAGATTTTTGTATATATACATATGCATATATACTGGTTTTGAACTCTCGGGATTTGGTTTTATGGTCATTTTCACCATAAACCAAAATCCCTCAATGATGGGATTTCAAAAGCACATGAAAAATAAAATACATTAAAACAAACACCGGATTTTAAAAAGGTAAGGGATTTGGAGTTACATGTAACTCCAAATCTCTTGAAACAAACATTACCTAATTTTTTTTAGAAAATCCCCACGAACACTATATGTGTTTTCTTTTATAATTATTTTATCAACAAAAGATGACCTACAATTTAAAACCACGTAAACAACTTTTGACTCATTCTTAAGCGAAGATGAGTATGGGATCTTTTTCAAGGTTTTGAATGAAAAATCCCTTGTTTTGACTATAGCTCAATTCAACTACCCACTTAAGAATTATATTAAGCAACATATTTTGCAATTACACACCAAAACTTAATTCCTAATCTAGCCTCTTATGTTAGTTTATCAGAGGCCGTTTCTAACCCAATAATGACTAATATTTTTAAATAAATTTGTACAAGTCCCGAAGTGGAACACTCAACTTCTGATTTGACCGAGAAATGAAATACTAATTTTATTTTAAATTTTTTTTTCTTTTAATAGGTTTTAAATCTCGGGTCTGATGCAATATTTTTCGTTTTAAAAAATCCAAATACATCTATAGCTTCATTAAAAAACTATTTTACACCACTTAAAATTGAATAAGAAATAAGGCTTTTATTATGATACTGACAAACTTGGAATGGCTTGCTGTTCAAATTCTTGTTTTGTCGGAAAAAAAATTAGGAATCAAGAATTCTTGATTAATTAGAAAAATGTTCGATAAATAAAAAAATATAATTAAAAAAAAAGCTAGATAAATAAAGTATAATTTGATACTGTTTGAGTTATTTAAATAACACCTTAGGATTGACTATTTGTGAGAGGGATTTGCTCTGAACCTGTCACTTAACAGGGAAAGAAATTACAATTTCTCTATCACAAAGCCGTACTTTTCCAACTATTTAAACATAAAAAACTTTTAATTTCTCATGCCAATGCGATAAGAGATTCAATGTTTGGTGGGACCAGTCAATGACTCGATTCTTAAATTGGTTTAAGTTTTAATTAAAGTGTTTATGCAGTCAGTCCTCATTGAACCACTTTGACTAGCTCTGCATCTTATAAACTAGATGAATCAGACAGGTTTCTATAACCAAGCCGGTGAAGGTTTTTTTAAGTGACTTTTTCATTTGTTTTATCTTTTGTTAAAAATAAAATATGCCATTTTATTAAAATAAAAAAAACTCAAGAAAAAATTATATGCGGCTACTAAATCCCTAAATATAATTTTTCTATAAACTTTTATTATGGACTAGTTTAATATTAAGTTAAATTACTTTTGATGTTTAAACTTTTGTTATATAATGGATTGAGTTTCAAATTTGAACTTCTTATTATTTATTAGTTTTATTTTATCTTAAATTTATTTATTTTTCTACTTTCGGATTATTTTATTGAGACTTTTTCTTTGTTAATTAATAATTATAATTAAGTGATTGCCAATTTTTTCCTTCAAATTATTTATTTTATAAGTAATAAATAATAATAAATATTATATATTATTTAAAATCAAAAAGTAATTTCTAATTTTAAAAATAAAATATTTTTTTTATTAACCAAATAACATGATAATGGAATCATTGGATTTAGAACTCGGGGACTAAAATGGTTTGATATTTGGACCGGTTCTAATAAATATCCACTTCAACTATATAAATATAATTATTTTTCTTACTGAATACTCTTTCCATTCTCTTTTACTTGTCACATTTATCTAATTCACACCGATTAAAAAAAATTAGTTAAAGTTAGTTGGTTACCTATATTTTATAAAAAATTACATTAATTTTCAAAACTACTCCTATTTAAAACTCTTCTAAATGTTGTATATGATTTAATGCTTAGTTGATTATGATTTATTGCAAATTGTACAAGTATATTAGGTTAAAAGTTAAATTTGGAAAACAATTATGTAGGGGTCGTTTAGCATTGTTGTCAATTCCTATTTTATGTTTTCAATTTCATGTCTTGGAAACAAAACTCAGAAAACATGTTTGGCACCTTGTTTTTGTTTTAAAAAATTTTGGCAATGTTTACAAAAAACAAGAAACAACTTTTTTGGAAACGTTTTCAAATCACTTTTCACCCAATATGAAACCCTTCCTCTTTTACTCTTCTCACTCTCTCTCTCTCTCTCTCTCTCTCCTTTAAATTTTTAATTCCTTTTAATTTTTAACTTTTATTTTTAAAAAAATATCAATTTTTTTTACAAATTAATACTAATAATTTAAAAATATATATAATTTTAAGAAAAATGTTTACAAAAATTTATTATTTGAGCTTGATATTTTACAAATTAGTTTATATAGTATAAAAATTATATTTTGAGAAAGTATTTGTGAAAATTATTTTTTGGTCCTTGATTTTTATAAACTAGGATATATCATATAAAATACATACATATATACATATATATATTGAAAAAATATTTATGAAAATCTATTGTTTGAATTATTCACCTTTTACTTGATCTCAAAAAGATTATGACTTTGTCTATGTATTACCCCTCCTCTCTCTTTATTTTATTTTATTTTTAAATCGAATGGATCAATTTGAATGTATATATATATATATATATAAAAATTTTTAAGGCAAACCCCAAAAAAATTTTTAGTTTTTAAATAGTACAATTTTTATGAGATGTTTTTTTACCAATACAATGACAATCTATATTATTAATTTTATATAATAATATAATTAAACAAACTAATATGAAAAATAAAGTGTTCATATTTATTAATTTTATAAAAAAATTTGAAATATGAATTAAAAAATAATAATAATAAAATGTTATAATAATTTTGTGCTAACCAAATGTATTCTTGTTTTCAGTTTTTTAAAATACACAATATTAAGGCTGTGTTTGATTGGCAACATGGAAAATGGGTGGAAAAGAAAATTTTTCCATGGAATATTTTTCCATGGAAAAATTTTCCGTGGAAAATGAAAAAATAGTTGTTTGAATAGCATTATTTTCTAGCTAGAAAATCAAAAAATTTCAATAAAAAATTCTTATTTTGTTGTTTGATTGCTCTTATTTTCCACGGTCTTTGCCAGAATCAAATCATCTCTATGGCATAATCTTGTTAGTAAAGAAACCCTAAATCAATGGAGAATCAAAAGCATGCCATGAAACTAGAATAACAAGGGTTGCGATTAACAAATATCTGCAAACCGAGAGCGATCGAGAGGAGAGAGCGGATAGGGATTGAGACCGAAAAGCAAGGGGTGGTGAGGTTCTAGGGTTTCGAAACAAGTTAGGGATTTGGGGTAGGCATAGTAGAGAAATATATTTGCCTTGCATGTTATTTTTTCACATAGGCCCTTACGTTATTTTTTCACATAGGCCCTTATGTTTTCCCTGGAAAACTTTTCCCATGATGGAGGCAAGAAAAATTTTCCACTAATTTGAGAGAAAATAAGGTCACGTGATAGGGTTTGTGGAAAATTTTTCCATGGAAAATTTTGGCAAACAAACAGCTTAAATTGATGGAAAATGACCCGTGGAAATTTTTTTCAGGGAAAAAAAGGGCAATCAAACACAGCCTTAGTGTATTGAAACATGTTTTTGTTTTCAAAAAATTGAAATAAAAAAAAACAAAGAAAAAACAAAACAAAACTGAAACAAAAACAAAAAACGAAAAAATAAAAATGATATCCAACGACCCCTTAATGTTGTCCAAAATTTCTAAATGGACAACTAAAAAGGAATAAAGAAAAAGCTCCAATGTGACAAGTAAAAAATGAAGAGGAGTACTCGAATATATGATTCATTAAATAAAAAATCACTGTATTTATAATTTGACGAGTGAATAAATAAAAAAAGAACAAAAAATGAACAAAAGGCCCCTCTCAATTTTGGTTATCCACCAAAAAACACTGCAACTTTCGGTATTCACACGAATTCCCTCCTTTTTGGTTAGCTTTCTTATTTGATCCTTATGTCAGGAAATGGTGTTAATTGTGGGGTTGTTTTTGATGAAACTGCCCCTCCATCTTCATACATTTGGAATCAGTTTCCATCTAGAGTATTTTAACAAAATTACCCATCCACCTTGGAAGAAGTTGTGCGGTTTAGGAATCATGAGGCTTGAAATGGGGAAATTTTTAGGCGCACCAATCTTCGTATCATCCGCCTTTCATCTTCCAGAATAATCACAAAAGGACTTGGCGCTCTCTTCGTTCAGTTTGGACGTTTATCATTTGGAGAGTTCGACACTGAAAAGCCAAGGATGCACACTTGAGAGCTTCGTTGATACCATCTCTTCAGTACTCCTAAAGCAATAGAAGTAGCGCCCTAAGATAAGAAGGCGGGTTGAGGTTTTCATTTTTTTTCTTTTTTGCTATTCTAGGGTTTTTTGTATGTTCTATGGGTTTGCAATGTGTTTGCAATGGGTTTGTAATGCAAGATTTTACATTCTCCTTTAGGATTTTACCATGACCTGGTTAATAAGGGTTGTTATAGTGAAAATTAAGATTTCAGTTGGTTTTAGATTTTTTGGATGCCTCCATATGTGAGATTGTGTGATGTAGCTTTGAGAGTGAAATCCAGTTGTATGTGTGCTATTATATAGAGATAAACGTTATTGTAACATCTAAACCATTTCCCTTGTTGGAAATAATATTTTTCGCTCTGTTATAATGTTTTCTATTTAAATGTTGGGGTTTATACTTAGGAATACTGGTTTCCGTTTTAGGGCTTGTTTGGGTTAGCTTTTAAAAAAAGTGATTTTTTGTTAAGTTGTAGAAGCACTTTTTTTTAAAGTACTTTTGAGAGTCAAGTGCTTTTCAGTATTTTATATTTGGGTAAGTTAATATAAAAGCACTTTTATATATGTGAAGTTTTTTGAATATGGATTTTTAAAATGGCTTTTAGAGGTGACAAATTACTAAAGTGGGCACTCATTGAGTTTTTATTGAGTTACTATTATACATTGCTATTAATAATAATAATGAAAACATTGTTAATAATAATAATTATTATTAATTATTATTATTATTATTATTATTATTATTATTATTATTATTATTATTATTATTTGGGCTAAAGAGTGGGAAAACTTTTAGAAAACCACAGGGTTAAGTTAGTAATTTACAACCCACAAAACAGCTTTTTAGAAGTGTTTTTCTCAAAAGCACCTATTGAGTAGCTTATGAAAAAAGCTATATTTCAACTTTTTTACAGCTTAAGCTTTTGCCTAAAAGCCAATGCAAACATTATTTTTAAAACCCATAAGTGCTTAACTTATAAAAAAAACACTTCTAGGTTTTAAAAAAGCCAACCCAAACATGCCCTAAATATTAACTACTATGAAAATGAGTAATATGTTGGTTTTGTTGTAGGCAACGGAGATATGGGCACCAACCTCGTGAACGGGAAATGTTACTTCGTACCAATAGTAGAGACACTTAACGAGTTAATACCGCAGATGAATGGAAGGTATGTTGAGATGATCAAGAGAACACCCTTTACCGTATTAATGGATATTGAGGAGATATTGCAAGAGAGAGGGGTTTGCTTGATGCTCTGATGCAAAGGCATGATGACCGCACACAAAAATTCAGGATTGGGGAGAGTTTGTTGAGTTTTAGACCCCAAGATGTTACCATTATACTTGGTTTCCGCTGTGATTGTGATGTCGTATTATTCAAAAAGAAGAAAACACAATCGGCCTTTCGAAGAAAAATATCAATCCAAAAGCTATGAATGACAGATTCTATCAACAAAACCTTTGTAGAGATTGTCCGGAAGAAAGGAAAAGAAGAAAACTTTATGAGGCTCTTGGTTCTATATCTCATGGGGACTATGTTGTTCCCGAAGATATCATGTTCAGTGCCTAGCTAGATAGTTGACTATGTCGAAGACCTATCTACATTGGCACGATATGTATGGGCGGAGGCCACTCACAAGTGGCTTCTAAAGGATGTTCCACAGATGGCCTCCGCCCATACATAAGACAAACACAGGCTAAATGAGAGGATGTGCCATTGCATTATATATTTGGTTTTGTGAGGTAAATGGCATTGGGATAAAGGTTTGTATTGGGAGGACTCCCCAGATACTATGTTATAATGAGAACAGCTTCCGGAAGAAAGCTACACTCGATCCTTTGTTAGCATCTCTGGAAGGCAAAGAGGTATTTGTAAGACTAATTGCCATGATTTAGTTTATATAGAAACCTTGTCACTTATATTATGAGAATTATATGTAACTTTTTACATTTTAAGTCAATTTCTAACTTTCTGATATAAATATTTTCCATTTAAATTAGAATATTAATTTATAACTTAGTGTTTGTGGCTATTGTTTAAGATTATACGTTTCCGTCTAATATTTATTAATGGCATTTATAATATAGTACTTTGATCTCCCCATTGATGGAAATGATGAAGAAACCCTCGTTAGGACAAACAGTCTTACAGTTCTACCTGTCAGCAAACTGATTGAGTTCTCGCCATAGATCAAGAGTGAAGAGTTCAAACAAACGTGATCTGTCACAGTCCCCTCCAAGGAGCCTGACACGCGCCCGAATTTAGTGTGAATTGCAAGTGCATAGGTGTCAAAGTAATAACTACCCCGATGAGTGGGTAGTCGAATCCACAGGGAACAGGGTTACTAGTACTAACTACTTCTCTGCTATCTAGCCTAATGATAAATGGAAAGATGTGATGATCTAATGAGCGAATACATGAATACTGGAGACGAATATGCAAGGATAAAGTGCAGGGAGATCCCAATCAATAAAGATGAGATACCCGGGCAATGCTCCCCCTAGGATCTATCATGAAGTTCAAGACTTGCTAAATGCTTCTAAACCGAGTCTAATGAGTCGAGGTAATCAAAGAATAGCCGGCCCTTGCCTCCAAGCCACAGGTACCAGTCCCCTACAAGGTCTTAGTGGATAAATAGCTCAATCTCGACACCTCACACCCCGTATGACCGCATTAAGCTCTAGGGATACCTAAGAGTGAAACCGATTCCTAAAGATAGATCCAACCTTATTTCTCGGCAAAGGATCCCTAACCCCGTACAAGGTCCCGGTGGAGAAATTGCTCAATCTCACGCCTCACACCAAATATAGTTGTATAGAGTCTAGGGAATATGGAGATAGGAAACACTCATCGGAGGGGAAAGGGGACACTCCACTATCTCATGACTCACCCTCTCAACCCTCTTTAACCTTGGAGTTCTAATTCTAATGTAGACCTTTCTCTCATCAAAGTAACAAATCATGAATATAAAATCAACCACAAGGATCAATAAAATATGCAAGCAATGAGAACACAAGATTAAAACTCAAATCAACTCGGATTTAATAGAAAACATAAAGTAAATCAATACAAAAAGACAAGATCCTAGGGTTCACATGCCCAAATATCTACTAGGGTTTATCCCTCCATGGAGCAAATTACAAAACAAAGATAAATACAACAAAAAGTAATGTAAACCATAGAGAAAACCCCCCTTGAATTCCTGATGATTGGCCTTGATGGGTAGTTCAATGTCTTGAAGGATTCCTCTTCGAAGCTAGGTCGCTCGGTGGCTTCTCAAGTGCTATGACGGCGAAGGAAACTATCAAAGTTGGTGAAGAACACACTCCAAATTAGAAAAGATCTCCTCTCCAAACCCTAGCCGTCTTACCCCTCAAGAGCCGCCCAAAAAATATCAAAGAATAGGGCAAAACGGCCTATTTATAGCCCAAAACCGCGCCTTTCACGTGCCCATGTGGATTTTCCATGCTCCCGCGTGGGCTGTTGGAATTTCCACACGGGTGCTTGAATAGTAATTTTGCTACAGTACTAATACAGTAAATTGCTACAGTATTTTGCTATAGTACTTTACTACGTTAGTTTTCACAAATCGGTCCAAACACTTTTCTCTTGAGGCCACATAGCCGGGCACATGTCCATGTGGTAGGATATAAGACTTTTCTTTATTGACGCATCTTTGAAAGGTCTTGCAATCTTCACAAAGAGAAGAAACATGAAGATGTGACTGCCTTTGTGCCATTCCAACTAGTAAATTGGCTTGAATCTCCTTGGAAGTTGTCACACATTTTCACATTCATGAACTCCTTTTGTGTCTTGGTCTTTGAATTGAACAAGAACTTCCAACATTGTATCTTTATAACCTATCTTTGCTTCTTTTTTATTCTTCAAGGCATTCACAACGTAATTGCACAAAGGAACACCAAATACACAATATGAGACATAAACCATGGTAAAAATGATGCTCAATGTATGTAAAACATATATAAAAATATGTCTACTCAAGCACTTATCAAAACCCCCATCATAACACTCGTTATCATCCCTCTGCTACTGGTTACCCAAAGCAAGCAATCAACGATGATGTGTCTACCCAATTATTGCAAGGATTTGAGAGACTAACTAGAGAGTTTGAAGGTCTATAATCCTGTGTGGGTGCAATGGAGGGTCGTGTCCAGACGCAAGATGTATCGACTCTCCCCATTGATAGAGACAAGCCTATTTCCCCTTAGTATCATCCCCTTCATTTCCAAAGTGTTTGAAAAATTACCAAAAATGCGCAGTAAACAATTATCCCCTTCCCCAGCAGACGAAGCACCATCTTTCGAAGAACAAGTAAGATGAACAACATCGGTGACACAGCGTGCATCTGCACAAGTCAGTCACCCCATACCACCACAAAAGAAGATTACTCGTAAGGGTAGAATAGAGCAAGAAATCTCTGACAATATCATCTCATGTCAATGAAGGTGACACTGTTAATGTTGGCAGTATCATTCAATCACTAACTAACTTGAAAGACGACACACCAACACCTGACAAAGATGAAGAAAAAGTACTCAATGTTGTAGGAAAAATGACTTCCCCTGATCATACTGTAGATGGACCAACTAAGATTGAAGAAAAAGCTCCCTTGTTGGATCAAGCCGTAGATGATCTAGCCGCAATTGAGGAAGACGCTCCCTTGTTGGAAAATCCCGTAGATGATCCAACACCAATCTCCTCAGTTCAACTAGCTATTGAAGAAAAAGCAAGCCCCTAAAAAATTGTTATAGAAAAGGCCCCCTGCACTATTGCATCTGTAGAAGAAATGAAAGTACCTCGCTAGATATAAATTGTTGTGATGAACGTGAAGAACATGACTATGTTGAAGAACCAACATATGAAACCAACAATGAATTGGCCATTGTAGAAAAACAACAAATAGGAAAAGTAAGGACTAATTTCATGCCTAAAAAGAAACGTCCTACTAGTTTTATGTGCTTAGACCAACTGGAGTAAGTGACAATATCTATCTACCTCAACTACACGATGGACCATTAAGACTTTCACTTAATCAACTAAGTTACTACTTCATATGTTATGTTTTCATTTAATATTTAAATTTATCTTTAGCCTATTTTGCTTCTATTATGAATCTCCGCATTTCCAATTAACATTAATTATTCCCTTCCAATACTGTGTGATTCCAGTTAACATTATTTGCTTGTGTTTGTATAACGTAGGACTGTCATTTCGAAGAATGGCTTATCGCACACCACTCGAGATCACCTGTATACGCTATTGGAAGGGAAGACAGTTCCCAATGATGTATTGGAAGTCTTCGTTTGGATTGTTATGGAGTCGCTTAAGAAGAAACCGTATCCTTACAAGAAGCATGTGGCAATCACATGGCCATTGGCCTTGTCATGTCTAAGTTGCAACTTAGTGTAGGACACTCTCTAACCTTGATGGAAGAGGCTGGGCGTAGCTACTATGAAGTGGAATTGGTCCCCATCATCTTCAATGCCATTTCCATCTAGTCATTCTTGATATAGAGAAAAAGGCATACTTCCATTATTTATTTTATGATAGTCGAACGTATGATGCCGACGGCAAGGACATAGTGAGGATCAGTTATAACGGTTGAATTCAATTCTTTCCCTTCAATTTTTTGTCGTAAAACTACATTTGACAATGTCATGTAAACAACAGGAGCTCTTTGATCAATGCCTAGCAATTGAACTAGATGAAGCAGAAACAGAGAAGTACTCACTCAACCATGTACATGACTACCCACGTTAAAAGGAGGGCACACTTGATTGCTACCTCTTCACCATGTGCTTCATCAATCAACACCTTCTAGGTAAGAAGCTCTATCTGCCACAAACTGACGTGCCTCTCTTGTGCTTATGTTATATAGCACGAATGACGGCATCACTTAAGATGGCAACAGTACGCAGGTCGAAAAGAAAGATGTTTCCTCAGAGAAAGTTTAGAACTGTGAAATTCACAAACAATGTCGGCAATGACTTACTTTGTTGCTTAAAACGCAATGTTTATGTTTTAATATTCTTGTTTATGTTTATGTTGACACTTCTAGACTTAACATATCATCATATTGCTTCATTATATATGTTCCCATTTACAATATGTTGGTAAGGTTTAATCTAGCAGTTAAGGTTTAAAGTCTGCAAAATACAATCCTAGCAGTACATTGTCAACTACTGGAGCATTGCAGGATCTCTTGTCGTGTCCAGCTTCATGACATTTGCTACAGCTGTAATTCACACACAATAGACATTTGTGATTCAATTCTTTTCCTCCTCGGTTGTCCCAATAGGCTCTTAGTTATTGGTGGCCGCAAAAGTAGCTCCCGATTACGATCGGTTGGCTTGTCGTTGTCCAGGACTAGAAAAATAATGTCTTCATATGCCAACGATGACCAGCAATAGTAAAATAGTGGTATGCATATCGATGGACATTTGTGTCCGTTTGCATTATTGCCGAACATGCGTGCTTGCAAGGAATGCCATAAACCTACCATTGATGACAAGAGCACATTCTTGTTAGCAAACTGATGAAGTTGCTGTTCTACTCAACTACCTCGAAATGATCCCTATCAGATCGCCCGACTAATAAAGAGCGTGATGACTCAATAATTTCCTCAACTTTTTTGTGTATGTCAGGGCATAGGTGCATTTCCCATTGGCGGGATCATTCACGTCGTGAAGACAACATGTTTATCAGCTTAAACCTTGGGCATGCAAAAATATTACAAAAAAACAAGGCTAGTTAAATGATAACATCTTAACGTAAATAGAACCAACAGATGTTAAAATTAAATGTCAGTTTATAACTACGAACTATACATATTAAAACGAAATAATATAGATTAAGTTCTAACATCGTAATGCAAATAGTTATGCTTTATTTTAAAGATAACCTTAATTTTTTTAACTAATTACATGAAAAACATAAAACATAATTGGTAGAGCCAAACAAAAACATTACATACTGAATGAATAGGAATGCATAGCTTACTATACGGAGTGGACTATGTTACTTACCGGGAGGTGCCGTGCTTCCTTAATCCACCCATTGAATGACTCAGCAATATTTGAATACATCTTGGCCCATCTTTCTCCCTTGAACATGTAGTTAGACCAGTGAACGACATTGAATTTTTGGAGTAACCAGAGATGTGCGTCCATCGAAGTGGCTAATAGGTCATTAACTGCATTATCATATTCCTTCTCCATGCATGAGTATGCAATCCTCACAAATATAGACCAACACTCCTGTTTTAATGCCTTTCCTAGTCTGATATTACCTTTCATAAAATTTGCTTCCAAGGGCCTTAAGCATTGTGCATGTGGAGAGGAAGGAAAAACCTTTGAGATCGTGCTGATGAGGCCCTTTGATCTATCAGATATGAATGTAATAACGTACTCGTAATCATCATCTCCGTATAGAGCGTCCCCAAGCTTTGAGAGAAACCATGCCTAGTTGGCGTCTGTTTCATTGTTAATAATAGCAAATGCGACATGAAAGAAGCCATCATTTGTATCCTTACCAGTTGCACCTAACAAGGTGCCCCGTATTTACCAAGCAAATGCGTTTCATTGATGAAATAGCAAGGGTCTGCAACCCATCTTGAAGCCAACAACACATGCATGGAAAGAAAAAAAAAAAATGCGTGCCTAAAACGATCACCATCATCCTCTATAATGGCAAAGCTACTAGGGTTCGTCTCATTTACCTTGCTTGCATACCATATCAACAAGTCATAGCTCTGCACCTCATTCCCATGAAGAACACCTCAGGCAATGTCTTTACCTAACCAAGCTTGCTTATAGGATAGTTTAACACCATGAACATACAATATATCATGTTGAATATCAATAGCCCTGCATAATGGACTGTCTTTCAGTTTTTGTATCACACACGAACTGACCCATTTTTTCGAAGCTTTTGGGTGTGATGTCGTGCCAATACTGCCTCCACATATGTGTGTTAAGTACATCATCTTGATTGTAAACGTCTTATGGTGTGTGGACACACCATTGGCAGTCCTCAACATCACATTGGACAGTCACCCTTTGCTTATTGTTCTTTGTGATTGTGAAGTTAAAATTGCATTCGATAGCAAAATTCTGAAGTGAATCCTTAAAATGCTTGCCATTATGAAACTGCACACCAATTTCTAATGAAACAATTCCACGATAATCTGATGGATCACAGATCGATAGGACTCCAGCATTTCCTTTGTTGAGATGGGAATGTGCATTGCTCGAATTATATGCTCTCTGAAAATGAATCCTTGCTGCTGGTGTGAGTACCACACGTGAGATTAAAACAAATGAAACCAATAAGCAATGAAATATAAGAAGAATCATACAATATTAAACAAAAATATCACAATGTAAATGATAAATTCAAATATTAAATGGGAACATATATAACTAATTAGGCAAGTTGGATTATATATGAAAACTTGTAATTAAAAACAGGAAAAGCGCAATAGAAACTAAAATGTCATAATTCTAAATGGAAATTCAACCTACTAATCATAAACCCATTAATTCATGAATTTGGTGATCAAAATGCACAAATGAAACAAATATATTTACAATGGTAATGAAGAACACAATGGCACATCTTTGACCCCCTTGACAGTATCAACAATAAGGTTAACTATACCGCTGTTGAACATGTGGTGTATATGACACATACGTTAGAAGTCCACATCCGAATCAATGGGACAAATCGTTCGGTGTGCATCTGGTGTAACAATCTTTACCCTAACACTAGAAACTTCAAGGCCCCATCTCTCACATATCTCGCATAGTATTGAATCCCAGGAAGTTACCATTGTGAACTGTAGGACGCGATCCTCACCCTTATATCTAGCGATTGGGCAGAAAGTATCAATTAATAATTTGCACCAGAAAGGGTTACACAACAAGAATGTCATACAATGATATGGTTTAAAGATGCACATTAATGGAAATACTCTCACAAAAAGACTCATAGGGCCCTTAGAATGTTTTCTCAAGCCTTCCTTGACAATCTTTTGGTGGTCACAAAGACCTTGAGGAGTAGGTAAATTGCTAACACCGTGGCAAACACGAATGTGAGATAGAAGAGACAAAGTTTATACAAATAAAGACAAAAGAAACAAATAGAATTTTGAAAGAAGAAAAAAAGGAGAAGAAGAACATATAACAAGGGTTAAAACTACACTTAAAGTATAAAAAAATGAAAAATGGGAAAAAAATGAATGATTTGATGGCTATCCGTACCACTTTTAAAATGCTGGACAAGAATTGGCACCTTCTATCACTCCATCATTCAAGGGCAATGTTGGAATTATTGAAAAAAACAACAAACCGAATTGGGTGTAAAAACTAAAAAAGAAATAAACCGAAAAAGATTGTTTGTAAAATTCAAATATCATAGCACTGATCAGGATGTTTTGAAAGTTTCACAGATCTATAATTAATTTTTCAAAAAAAAAAAATGATACTCCACTTTTTATAATCAAAAGTGAAATTGTTGTTGTTTTTTTTAAAATTTAAAAATAAAAAATTAATAGTTGGTATAATTTAAAGACAAGTTATGAAAGTTTGGTATAATTGAGAGACTAATTTTTATATCCCTTTTTCTATTCTTGGCGAAACCCACGGCATAGACCGTGGGATCTCGGATATCCGGAGAAACCCTAGAATAAGAGATCGAGTTCCCTCGATTCCCCCGCTCTGATTCTCCCAGACAATCTCCGGTTCTCTTGATCTTCGGAAGTACTTGCCTGCTACTCTTGTCGCTCTTCGTGGGGTTCGCTTTTTCGCGGAGCTCTTTCCAAGTCAATAGTGTGCGAATTACTGTCAGAAAGTGGGAACCTTTGATTGCTTTGACCCTTTGTGTCCGGCTTCTGATGTGGATTTGATGTTTTTGGGTTACTGTGGGTGTAGTTTGGTAAGGGGAGAAATGGGGATATTATTGGGTTGATGGTTTTTGGGATTTTGGGGTCGGTGATTGGAGGCCTGGTGTTTGCTGCTTGTTGAGGTGGGTTTTGTCACCCGATATTCGATTTTTGCAAGTTTTCGTGGACTTTTTAGTTAATTCAGGTTTCTTATTTGAATGATTATGTTTTTATTGAATGTTAAATTTTTAATCTTTTTATGTTTGTTCTCATGAGAAGTGGGGATTATTAGGATTATTGGTGGGTTAACGTTTGTTTTTTGATGTCGGTTTCTCTGGATTTTTAGTTTATTCAAGTTGATTATATGATTGATAGTGTTTTATTCTCGGTTATTGACGGGATTTGATTGATGGTTTCAGGAACCCGCAATTACTACTGATTGGGGGACTTCTGTCTGCTGTCTGTTGTGGTGGTTTTTCATCAAAGTTGTTTCTTGATGTCTGTTTTTTTGGATTTTCTGATAATTCCCGCTTATTGCTTTGATTGATGGTGTTCTCTTTAAGTTTGATTTTTAATATATTATATTCGAATTATGATATTTTATTGAATGTTTAGTTTATATGTATTTTTTTAATTATTTTTCATCCAAGAGGTGGTTGTTTGGTTGATTGTATGTGGAATCTGCAGTTAGTCCTCTCGGGTGCCTTTTTTTAGTTTGACGGTGTGGTTTTTCATCAAAGTTTATTCTTGATTTCTGTTTCTTTGGATTTTTTGAGATAATACTTTAAAGGTGTAGGTTTTTTTTATTCATAGTTCAGTTCTTTTGTGGATGTTTGTTCAGTTTCTGATGTTTGTGTTGTTTTTTATTTATCTGGTAATTATGGCAAATTGGATCTTTCGTTTTTCCATTTGCTTGTAAGAACCCTTATTTTTATTGTAATTGGTGTACTGAAATTATTCTGTTAGGTTTTCTTTGAAATTTTTATATTTTGATTCTGCCCATGTTTTTTTTGGTGCTAGTTAATATGTTAGAATGCTTGAGCTGATCACTGTCAGAAGAGAACTTGTGATTTTTAGTCAATTTTGTAATTTCGTTTTTCTTGTTAGGTACATATATTGAGCTCATCCTTCAAAGGGATTATACCCCTTCAAATATTGTAGTTTCAATTTAGTATCTTTATTGTTTAACTGTCAGAAGAGAATCCTTTTGGTTGGTCTCTTCCTTGCCTGTATTTTTTTTATTATTTTTTTGGTTTTAAGTATTTTCTCCTTATCATCTGCATATTCCTCGATGGCATTTTTAAGTTATTTTGGTTATTAAGTATGGAATGATTTTTATGTGAGGAAGTTCTGGAATCATATAACTTAGTCTTGTTTGTTGTGTGGAAAAAGTGTAAACTTATTTTTATGTAGTTAGTTAAATCTGAGTGAGTTATAGCATATGATAGGTATGCTTTAAATTTGAGTAATATGAACTGCATGCTAACATGATTTGAAGTAAACTGTTACTGTTAACAAAACTTAATTAGTGCCAATGACTGGTTCTTTTTCTTTCTTTCTTTTTATTCTTTTTTCAATGGAAGGAAACATTTGTTTGAAGTTGAATTTCCTCTGGACATGCACAATCAAATGAATTTTTGCCTCATACAATAGTATAAACTTAAAAAATTTAAACTCCATGTTATGTTTGAATCGGCTGTATTAGTGTTAGTTGACAATGTCATTTGATTAGGTTTTTATAGTTCATGTATAAGCTAAGCTTGTTAAAATGCTTATATATTCTCATTCTAATCTGTCTGCAGTCTTTCGTATCATGTACCATGCAAAGAAATTTTCGACCTTACCCATGGTTCACCATAAGTCCCCGAGTACAGGACAACTCATAACAGTTGGTTCTTGTGGAGAATATCCTGTAGAAAATCCAAGTAATTCTGGAAGAGGTGGAAAACAACGTCTACGGTGGACTTCAGATCTCCATGATCGTTTTGTTGATGCTATAGCACAACTTGGTGGACCAGATAGTGAGTATTTTATAACTCAATGATATTATTTTACGTCTGTTCTGTATGAAGAAATAATTCAGCTTTCATCTTATGCTGCACTAACGCTGACTTTTCACATTGAATCAACAGGCGTGTAATCTGATGAATTCACAACCCTTTTTACTGTTACACAAAACTTAATCAGACTATAATATACCTTGATTCTGTTTTTAACCAAAAGAATAAAATAATAGAAGGTTAATAGTCTGAAGCATTGTTGACTCTGTTTCTTGGGATCTCTAAAGCATTGTTTCCTCCAGCAGCAGTGGTGATAAGTAAACTTGTCAGAAAGAATAGACCCCACATTGACACTTTCTACCTCTGCCTATGAAGCTGTTTATCCAACCATCTCTATCAAAAGACATGCCTTGGTTAATTTCCATGAATGTTGAAAATATTAGGGAATTGGACCCCTTAGAACTGTGTCTAATTTTTAAAGGTACTTATGACTGTCATTGTGAGTGTGGGTGATAGGTTACTGTGTTCTCCTCTTGTTTCAAATAATATTGAGGTTGTCTGCTTTTATTAGATGCATCAATCGCGTCTTCCTCCATATCATTATGCAGAACCATGGTTGATTATTCTCCTGTATATTTTGTTAACTTTATGGTTGTTTGTATCAGTCAAACACACCTTTTCTCCCTACTGGTCTTTTAAATTCTCATACATTATCACAAATCTAAGCCACCCAATTCATTTATTCTTTTCTTTAACATCATTCAGGAGCAACACCAAAAGGTGTTCTAAGGGTAATGGGTGTGCCCGGAATTACAATATATCACGTGAAGAGTCATTTGCAGGTGCACATTGGTTCTTTTCTTAATTTCAATAGAAATGCCATAGTTAAAGGGGTTCTTGATTCTTGAAGTATATGATTCTTTTTCAGAAGTATCGCCTTGCAAAATATCTACCTGAATCTCCAGCTGAAGGTAATACATCTCTAATTTCTCCTATATTCTCCTGCAGTGAATTTCAGTTATGCTCATTTGTGCTAGTAATGTATTTTCCTCTTTGAATTACTTAGTCAAAAAGAAATGCATTCTTGTTGCAGGTTCAAAAGATGACAAGGATCCTGTTGATGTTCTTGGTAGTGTGGACTCCACGCCGTAAGTAACAATGCTTTATTTTCATCTGAATGGCATGAATAACTCCTTTCTTTTTCACTATGACATATGAATGGTTCATTTGGCCTTTTTTAAGTATCAATTTTTATCAAACCCTTTAGAGAACTACACAGGAAAGTTTAAAATGGCACTGCTGATACGGGAAACCTTGCTATGTTACTCTTTCATTAACTCTGAATACTTTTTGGTGGACCGCACCTGGTCATGGATCTTGCAACATCGACCATTATATAGAAATATTGCTTGGCGAAAAATTTGTTTTATCATTAATGCATTCTCAACTGAATTTACTTGTCAAACATAACAATATGGACTGATGTGCCATGCTTTCATTCAGAGGAGTAGAGATCAACGAAGCTTTGAAAATGCAAATGGAGGTGCAGAAGAGACTCCATGAACAGCTCGAGGTTTGTCAGTAATCGACTGCCAATCATAGTGCATCATCTTTGACAGGAGCAACACTATCCGGTCCTGCCAACTGTTTTAATTCCTTCCGTGTGAGCTCAGTTTATGTATGTTTGTTTCAGGTGCAAAGACAGTTACAGCTGAGAATAGAAGCTCAAGGTAGGTATCTGCAGAAGATCATCGAAGAACAGCAGAAGCTGGGAGACACCACAACTTCTTGTGAGCTTTCAGCAGCGAATGTAAAGCAGAAAGCCAATGAGTTCCCACCTGTGTCTCATGATGGTCTTGGTGATGATGAATCTCCACCAGTGAAAAAACAAAAGTTGATTGACCAAAGCTTGGAATACACTGAACCAGCATCATCACAAGTAGTGACTAAATCAGATATCTGACAGTCAATGAGATATTGATATAAAAACTGTTGACTTGATTAAGGTTCAACCTTAGTAAGAACCTGCATCGTTAAATAATTGTTTCGGCTTGACTTGTTATGTAATCATGCTTGTGATGTATATTTCATAGTGTTTACAATTGTAAATATTCATCAGGCAGTAGAAATCTTCAGATTGATGTTTGTGTGCATGTAGGACTGACAGATGATCCTGCGGTAGAAAAAATCAGCGAGAAATTTAATGGAGTATTGAGTTTACTGTAGTAGGTTTTATTTATTGCTTTAACTTCACAAAGGCACAAGCAGCTTTTGCGAACTTTGTGAGATTTTTTTCTTGCATACCCCAATAGAAGTGTGTAATTATTTCTGTATTTCTATAGACACTATATTCGTTTATATACTCAAATAATTTTTTTTTTGTTTGCTTATATTTTTTTGAGAAATGTACTACTAATTTTTTGAGAAGTATATATATATATACATATATTGCAAGGTGTACAACTAATTTTCTCCCTTTTTTCTCAATTAAAATATCCAGGAGATATAAATAAATAAATGTAATTGATAGCGACATATATGTAAAAATAATTATGTCATGTATATAATAAATTATTTATTTCGTTCATGTAATGAAAATTAAAATAAAAAAATTTGATAAAATTTATATTGGTT
This sequence comes from Dioscorea cayenensis subsp. rotundata, assembly GCF_009730915.1. Taxonomy (NCBI): domain Eukaryota; kingdom Viridiplantae; phylum Streptophyta; class Magnoliopsida; order Dioscoreales; family Dioscoreaceae; genus Dioscorea; species Dioscorea cayenensis. The sequence goes on along the minus strand of NC_052479.1, from coordinate 22,998,149 downwards.
CAAATAGTGATTGCTATGTTTAATAATATAATGATGTTTTTAATGTTAATAACACTTAATTTATATTATTAGTGCCAAGGTTGTCAGACCCGGCCCGAGTAATAACCAAGCTAAGCCCAGGGGTCAGGGGTCAATGGGTTTGACCGGGTTGAACCGGGGTTGAACCGGGGTCAATAATTAAATATAAAAAATATTATAATAATTAATAATGAGCAAATATAATATTAAACCCATAATTATATTATAAAAACTTAAATTTGATATTTAAATTGATAAATGACCTCATATACAGTAGAGTTTTCTAATTATGTCATTTATTTTTACATTATTTAAATATTTACAAATTTAATATATTAATATATAATTATCGAACTTCTCTCGGTGTTATTTATTTATTTATTAATTGATTTTGTTAAAATAAATAAGAAATTTAATTCACTAATTCTTATATCTCAATTGAGTTTTTGTTTTTAAATTTTTCTTATATTTTTTTATTTAATTAGAATACTTTTAATTTTATTTTTTTATAATAAAAATTACACTCATTTATTATTTTATTTTTCTTAATAAATTAAATTTTTTTAGAAAAGTATTTACATAACACATTAATATATTTTATTTTTTTAAATGTTAATTTTTTTGTTGGTATGTTTATGATATATATATATATATTGTAATTCTATTTATTGATTATAAATTATAAATTAATATTAATAAATATATACGATTTTGTGATTTCTAATGAGAAAATAATAATAAATTATTAAATATTGTAAAAAAGAATTAAATATTGTGACCCGATTGACCCGACCGGGTGAACCGGTTCCTGGTTGAACCGCCCGTGTCATCAGGTTTTTTAATACCCGGGTCAATGGGGTATACCCGGGCCGGCCACATGGCCGGTTTCCGGTTTTTTCGGTTGAACAGGCCGGGCCGGTCTGGGTCTGGCAACCTTGATTAGTGCTTGAGAATCAAGGCCGCGTTGAGATTAAGTTTACGCCTTAAACCAGGACGAGAAAGGAAAATTGTTGCTAAGGACTAGACCTGTCCGAGGGCCGGGCTATCCGCCCAAGCCCGAAGGCCCGCTCGAAAAATGGGAGGGCTTGAACAAATATATAATACCCGATGTCCGGGCCTTGGACAAAAAAGAAACCCATTTTAAAAATGAGCCGGGTTTGGTTTTCATTATTAAAAGCCCGGCTTGACCCGGCCCGAATTATAAAGTATATTTATCAACAAATAATACTCATATATATATATATATATAATGGTTTGAATTGCCATTGATTATTTATTAATTAGTTTTTTTATATACTTATATAATATATATTTATTGTTGATTACCATTGAGTATAATGGTTTGAATTTTAGTTGTAGTAATAGAATAAATATTTGCATTTGATATTTTAATTTTTAAGTTTTTTGTAGAATAATATTTGATCATATTCACATATAAATATTATTGTTAATTTTTTTTTATAACATATATATTATTTGATGAAAAATCTATTTGGGCGGGCATGGGTGGGCATTGTGTAGAGGTTATTAAATTTGGGCGGGTTCTGGCAAAAGTTAAGGCCCGAATTTTTGGGCCGGGCCGAGCTTGGACAGGCTTAAAATTTAGTAATTATAGATGAGGCCCGGCACGAACCCGACCCGGCACATAGATAGGTCTACTAAGGACCCTTTACAAACATAATATCTGAAAATTTTTGCAATTTTATATAAGACGTTGAACTGAATTTAGGTCCATGACTAAATAGTTGCTATGAAAGAAGCTTATCGTGTAAAGCATGAAAAACGGAGAAAATTACTACAACAAATACTTCTTCCAAATGAAAGTTTTTCATTCATCAAGTGATGCTTATCTTGCAAGTTTTACTAAAATGTGAGGATGAATTTAAAACTTTTATCAAGTTACTTAACAACATGAAGCTACCTTTTGTCATGTACTCTAAGAAGATTAGGATATAGACCGCCTAGTATGTAAACCGTGCATATTAGTAAAAATTTCATCTTAAGTTCCATGTTGGATATTTTGCAAGCTTTATGCTTTGTGCCATGTTTTTCTTTATTTTAAATGAATGCCATTGTAGAAACTCGTATTATGTATCTCTTTTATGCATAATGTCATGTCAATTTGAATATTAGACTAGCTTCACGTCTGTTGTAACGTCTTTGTATCTCAAGATGGTAGCTTCATGCTTGTCGTAATGTCTTTGTATCTCAGGATGGAAATGGTTCACTTTTAGATGCCTTAGTGTGGTAGCCATCAATGGATGTGGGTTAGCCGTGGGTTATCAAATCATGTTCCCCAATTTTTTATTCAAAAGATAGAGCAATGAAGGGCCATTCCCATGGCTATGGGTACCCTATGAAGCGCTATTCTATGGTTTGGATATAAAATGCGAGGAGGTGATTTTATGAGTGGTTTTTCAGCATCCTTTTCTACATCTTTTGGCTGACTTGGCGAGGCTTGAGCCTATTGTTCCCCTTGATGATTGTGAACTTAAAATTGGGTGTTGCCCTAATCTTTTGAAGGAAGCGCCATTTCAACACTTCCTTGGCAAAAACTTGAGGAGGAGAAGTGGTGTTCCACACCCATACCACATCATTGAGGGAGTTTCTATCATGTTTTATTGTCTTTAGCTATTATCTATGACTTGTACTTTGAACATCTTCATTATGGTAGCTTAAGCGTCTTTCAGAATTCAAACTTTGGTAAAAGCTTGATGAACTTGTAGTTGGATTTCATTTCATATTGAATTATGTTGATTGTTTTGTGATTTGCTTGTGTTTATTATGTTATGAGATTTATTGTAGCGAGAACTTGAATCTAATTATTTTGTAGTGTGCTTAGTGAGGTGAGAAACCGCAACATTTAGAACATAGCACAAGTGAAGATAATCATGATATTCCTAAAGATAGGGTGTTGTAATGCTTCCGTTTGGGGTTATAGTGAGAAACTTGCCCTAATTTGAGAAGGGCTAGATAGAGAATCTTACTTTAATCTTGAGAAATTTATTAAGTGTATTGGTAAGTGTCTAAATATACGTGTTTTAGTACATGTATTTTATATACTTAGTATGTATTTTATAGGAATTGATGCCTGCTTTATGTTTAATCGAGTATTATTTTCTTCGTAGGGAATTGAAGAGCCACATGAGGATATGATTAGGGTGAAAAAAGAAGAAAACCAGGTGTCGCAGTACTATTGCATATTTATTATAGATGAAGTACTGTAGCATATTTACTGTAGTTGGATTAATGTAGCAGAGGTACTATAGTAGCCATTGTAGCACCTGGAGAATTTATGAGAATTGTCGATCTAGAAAGTTTGGCCTAAGTCATACGGCCCTAATCCAGCCCCGTATTGACCCCGGTATCGACCCCAGTATTAACCCCGGTATACATCGATTTGTGGCATTATAAAAAGCCCTTCTAGGACAAAACAAGGGGATTTCTTCTTGGCCTTTTGGGCTACCACCGCACTTCCTTGAGGCCTTTCGACCATCTTTCAGCGACGATTCTTGTGGGAAACGAGCACGCATCATCACTAAGAGGGAAAGGAGCAAAGGAGAAGGAGTTGGAGTGATGTTCTAAGCCACCATTGCATCACCATTCAAAGCTTCATCGATTCAAGGAGATCAAGATCGTAGAGGGAGTTTTCTTGCTTCTTTATTATCTTTCTTTTCCTTGTATGTTGTATAAGTATCCCTCATCATGAGGGATTAACTTATTTTGGTATTTAAATGTGGATGAACCCTAGGGTAGTTCTTGTGTAAAAACCTTAGATGTTGTTATTCTTTAATTTGATAGATGTATAAGATTTAATCTATTGTGCTTTGCATGTCTTGAGCTACAAATGGATAAATCTGTAGTTCATTCTTGAATTGCATTTGTCAATGTGAGAGCGTGCTTGTACTAGGTCATATATAGATTGAAAAGGGATACTTGTGCTGACACACATGGAGATCGGGTGTTGGTAGCCCTCTAATGATAGGTTTAAGCCAAAGGATAGTAGGTTTACTCCTATTAGAGATTTCCTTGAACTCTTTGCAATTGTAGGTGGATTGATCCGGAAGAGATTCCGATTAACACTCGTATGGAATTAAGGGATTAGCCTCCGAGATATTGGGGTTAACCTATCTAAGAAATCTCTAGGTCTTAAATACGTTTAATACACTTTAAACCATCCTAGTTTAGGCCTCCATGACAACCTTAGGGGGATTCCTTATCCAAACACCGCCTTCTCTTGCTTGACACTCCCTTGTTTATTTATTTATGTGTGCTAGTAGCCCGGCCATTAGATTAGTTATTTTACTTTTTGACACGACCGAATATGCATGTGAACTGCAAGTGCACGGGTGTCGAGGTAATAATTACCCCAGTGAGTGGGTAGTCGAATCCACAGTGAACTGAAAGTTTTAATATTAACTAATGCTCAGTTATCTAGTCAGAATCAGTGAATGTGATGAATTGAACTAATCGAGAGAGAAGTTAATAAACAAGCAAAACATGCAAGGAATAAAGTGAAGGAGTTCTCAATCAATTAAGATGGGTACTCAGACAATGCTCCCCCTAGGATCTAACATGAAGATCAAGATTCGCTAAATACCTCTAAACCGTGTTTAATTGAGTCAAGGTAATCCAAGAACAACCGGTCCTTGTCTCCAAGTAAGTGGTACTAGTCCCCTACAAAGGTCTCAGTGTAGAAATCGCTCAATCTTCACACGTCACACCCCATATGACCGCAATAAGCTCTAGGGATACCTAGGAGTGAAATTGATTCCTAAAAATAGATCCAACCCTAATTCCTGGCGAAGGATCCCTAACCCCCTACAAGGTCCCAGCGGAGAAATCTATCACTCACGCCTCACACCAAATATGGTTGCAAAGAGTCTAGGGAATAACGGAGATAGGAAACACTCAATCAGAAGGGAAAGAGGACACTCCACTATCTCATGACAAACCTTCTCAAATCCCCTTTAACCTTGGTGTTCTAAACTCTAATGGAGACCTCTCACATCAAAGTAACAAATCAGGCAATATAGATTAATCACAAAGATCAATAACACAAGCAACTAATGAAATCACAAGGTTAGAACTCAAATCAACTCGGATTAACTAGAAACATAAAGCAAATCAATACAAAGAATAGATTATAGGGTTCACATGCCTAATTACCGACTAGGGTTTAGCCCTCTATGGGACGAGTTTCAAGACAATGATTAATATAATGAAAAGCAATGAAAAACATGAAGGAAAACCGCCTTGAATTCGTGATGAATGGCCTTGATGGGTCGCCCACCGTCTTGAAGAATCCTCCTCCGAAGCTAGGTCGCTGGTAGCTTCCTATTTGCTATGACGGATAGAAGATCGATCATAGTTGGTGATGGACTTTCCCCAATGTTGCCAAAGACCTCCTTCCAAACCCTAGCTGCCTTGCCTTCAAAGTGCTCGCCAAAAGCTCGGCAAAAAGTCTCAAAAATAGGGCAAACGACGTATTTATAGCTCAAATTCGCGTCTGTCATGTGCCCTCATACGCCCGTGTGGATTTTCCACCCGTCCTCGTGGACAGCAGGAATTTCCACACGGGTGCGTGAACAGCAACTTTGCTACAATACTGCTACAGTAAAATTGCTACATTAGTTTGCTATAGTGATTTTCACAAATACGATCCAAACATTCTCCTCTTGAGGCCACATAATCAGGCACACAATCATGTGGTAGGTTATAAGACTTTTCTTCATCGACGCATCTTCGAGAGATCTTGCAATCTTCACAAAGAGAAGGAACATAAAGGTATGACTGCCTTTGTGCCCCTCCAACTTGTAAATTGACTTGAGTCTCCTTGGAAGTTGGCACACATCTTCACATTCATTAACTCCTCTAGTTTCTTGGTCTTTGAATTGCACAAGAGCTCTCAACATTGTGCCTTTATAGCCTATTTTTGCTTCCTTTTTACTCTTCAAGGCATTCACAACCTATATGCAGAAAAGAACACCAAATGCACAATATGAGATATAAACCATGGTAAAAATGATGCTCAATGCATGTAAAACATATATAAAAATATGTCTACTCAAGTACTTATCAAACTCCCCCACACTTAAGTCATTGCTTGTCCTCAAGCAAAATTAAATATTAAACTCATGGAAAGAAAAGAGAAGTGCTTGGCCTTAGGTTCACCAAAAGAGTACAAGAATAAAATTCTATAGTCATGGAGAGGATCAAACACTAGACAAAAACAATCAATGCTCTAGCAAACAATCCAATCAAAAATGAATGTGGTGAAGTCCAAATGCGTGTGTGTGTGAAAAACTCATCTCATGTCAACAGTTTGTCCACTATAAATTTCTTATTAACATGGGGACTTATATATAAACAAAAAAGAATAGGTAGTAGCTTCACACAATCCTCTAAGGTAACCCTTTCCCAAGATGCCTCCCAAGTAGCTTTCACACTTTTGAGGTGGTAGCTCTTTCTACCAAGGGTGGTAGCTTTCACACATCCCATGAGATAGCTCTTTCTCTCATTAGGGCATAACAAGTATCGGACTTATGAGAGTAGCTTCATACATCATGGGTGGTAGCTCTTTCCACCCCCTATGTACAAACAACAAACAATTTCCAAAGTTTTTTTTTCAATTTTTCTAATTTTTTTTTTGAAGAAAACTAGCACACTAAGGTCCCAAAAAATTTAATGAACTAGAGTTTTCATAGGTCTAATGAGTGAGAAAGTGCACAAGAGTAATCGGACAAAAATATTGAAGGAAATTGGATGAAAGCTAGAGCATGATAAAATCTAGGGTTTACAACCTCCAAAAACTAAGAATTAAACTCTTAACCCTAAGGTGAACCTTCATTGGCAACAAGAGCATACTCATGAAAACACAAGTAAAAGTCATGTACAAGGTGAACCCTCCCCCACACTTAAGATATATATTGTCCTCAATGTACGCATGTAAGCACAATAAAGATAGTATCAATGGAAGCAACATGTGTGTGGGAATGCAATTAAAACAATACTCCCATGAACTCCTCATTAACTATTTGGTGAAGTCACATAACCATGTGACAAGATCACATGATCGCGTCTATGACTAAAACATCATCAACATCACTCTCAAGGCCATCTGCACAGAATACAAGGGGTTCAGTGAAGCTCAACAAAATATTAAAAAACACAAGTTCACATAGATAAAACAAAAAAGCATATACTCGCAACAGAAATGAAAACATAAAGATAACTCTCAGAAGGAGAAACCTTTCCGAGTACAAAAGTCCACAAACTACTAACAAAATAAATAAAAGCATAGAAACTAAGAGAAAAGACTCTTGAGTGTGACGCCTCAAGCGTCGGTATCTGGTATTGGTGCTGATGCTGGCGCGGGTGCTGGTGCAGTAGCGGATGAGACCTCCTCATCAAGGATCTGCTAAATACGATCAAGTCGCTCTAGGGTGAGCGCTTGGTTCTCAAGGATAATAGCAATGACAGCCTCAAGTTGAGCCAGACGCTCGCGAACTCGAGGGGAAGATGACTCAGGATCGGCTGACGCTACCAGTGCTGCCTCAGTGACCATGGGCTCGACTGCAGGTGGTGCCTCTATAGCCTCAGTAAGCTCTTCCTCATCCTCAAATGAAGACTCAACTAATACATATCCTCCTGAGCCAGTACGCCTCACAATGCCCATCAAACGGAGATTGACTAGTCCCAATAGTGGTGGGCTACCCTCCTCGACTCTAACTGAGCGGATCAGACCTATCTTGAACATAAGATGAGTAATGTAGGTTTTGACAAACAGTGCTCCTAACCACAAGTACTCACTCTAGTGATGCAGATAATCGGCGATGACATATTCCAAATGGAGGAGAACTCCATGTGCTATAGAGTAGAGATATAAAAGATTGGTACCGCGAAGTGAGCCTATACCATCTCCACATCCTGTCACTGACCGGCTAAGAATAGCATGAATATACCTGTGTGCCGGTCGTGTGAGCAAAGAGGCTTTCGACTAGCCTAGGACATAATGACGGCCTCCGCATAAATCATGGAAAACCGGGCCCGGAGTGAGATCATGAGGGTAATTGGTGAGGAGCTCTGTGTACTCGATAGTATCAGCATAATCCTGATCATATAACCCGAGATATATCGAGAACTAGGTCAGAGACATCCCATGTGGCTGACCCAAGGCTCGAAAATGAATGGTGTCCTCTGTGTCAAAGTTAGCGTCGGCTACATCACTGGTCAAAGGAAAATAAGGCAAGAACCTCGAAGGTGATGTTTCACCTGACGGGCTCCTGAATAGAGAATAGGCGGTCCCAACCTCCCACACTAACAAGTGCTTTGACCTCCTTAGCAAGAACAATGTCCTCTAATGTATCCTAGTCAATAAAGCACGACTGTCCAATCTTGAGATGCTGGAGACGCTCAAACCGTTGCTGATGAATCGGGTTAGGAAATTCGACTTCCGGTGGTGGGGCTTGGCTCCTTGTCATGGTGAGGACATTTTTGAGCTATTCTTTTGGTCCATTGTGCCATATCTGTGAAGAAAACACTTAAAAACATTAGTTTGACATGAATTCAGTGTAAACTGGGCACCATGTGTGCGAGAGTGGTGAGCCGGGGAAGAAATAGGGCCATTAGGCTACTGTCCTAGCCCACGCGGGCGCGTGGGCTAGCCATGCAACCACTTGAGCACATTTTTGCCTCGGCCAGGTAGCCACGCGGTCAAGTGGCCTCGCGCGACGCAGGGCGCGAGCTGATGCGCCGCGCGCCTGGCCACTGGTGCATGGCCGAGGCGCGCGCGACGCAGCGCGCCAGCGCCCGCGATGCGCCGCACGGGCTCATGGGTCGGCTCGAGCATGCGCACCGCCAGGTCGCACACCCATGTACCTAAGCCACGTGGTCGGGTGGATGGGGCCGTTCTCGGTCAAGGGTGCTACGCGGGCAAGTGGCGCTACCGCGCAGTGCGTGACCAGCCCACGCGCCAGTGTGGAAGCCCGACTCCGGTGACTTTGGTCGGAGTAGGGCTCCTACGCCACACACAACCCCATTTTCAAGCATAAACAAGATTTTAGCATGATCATTTATGAGAAATAGCACAAGAGTACCATGAAAACTCCATGAAGATGGGGAAGAAGACATGGAAGGGTTGGAGGGGAATGAGGGCTTGCCGGAATGAATCGGAGAAGAAAACTCATTGAAAAATCCGGCAAATGATGTCTAAACCTCCAAAGAGTTAAGGAAAATTGGTTTGAGATATCAAAACTTGGGTTTTATAGGAGTGAAGGAGTGGGAGATGAAGAGGCTCTTTGAAGAGGAATGATGATGAATAGTGCCTCTTCATCTACATATACGCACATGGGGCTGTGGAAATTCCACACCCTTGCATGGGTACTGTACAGGACCACGTGGAAATTCTACGCAGTTGTGTGGGCTACAGAATTTTTGCATACAGTCCACACAAGGCCCGAAACTCCAAATTAACACCAATTTCTCAACTATACACATTAAATTCACCATAGACCATGACATACACATGTAAAATAATTCAAATCACCTAAGAATTCCATGAAAACACTAGTGATCAACTAAAATTAATCAAGACACACACTCCTGAAATTATCACTGCAGAATTAAAATTCCAAGACTTAAAAATAACTAAAAACTTGGATTGCCTTCCCAAGAAGAGCTTGTTTAACGTCACTTAGCTTGACGTATGATGTGAACTCGTCCGCAAGCGCATGGAGTCGTCAAGTAATACCTCTCGCGCAAGCATGAGAGGGTTGTATTCCCTGGGCCCAAGGATCTACCCTTACTTCCTCTTTGCGTATTGTCTAGCCAACAGATTCGAAGGAGTTCTCTAGACTATTAATTAAAAAAAAAGAAACTACAAGTGGAGTCTAAAACAAGGCAAAGGTATAAAATCAAGGGAATGAAATGGTCATGGATGCGGATTCCCTAGGGTTTACTAAAGTGCATAGGATGCTAAGAATGTCATGCAATTGGAGATTTGGACCAAGAGACTTCCTAAAATAGATCAACCAGATGGTCACGGCAATTGACCCCTAATCCGTTACAAGTAATGATACATAATATCTTCCGATCAAATCCTCATACGATTGCATTAAAAATGGGAAAATCTCTAATTAGGGCCGGAACACAACTTGGTCTAACCATAATGTTGGAGGGGCACAAAATACCCGATGGTCACGGTGTATTTGTACATGAATCCCTTCCAAATTTTTTGTGTCTAGTATAAGGGCGATGGTCACGCTACTAAGTACAACCTAGAAGTTGGTTTATAGAGTTCTCATGTAAGCAACACATCAAATGCACCAAGAATGAATCAACAAACACACAACAATTGCAATAGACATAATTAAATCATCCAAATACACAAGTTCACCCGAAGGTTTCACCGGCATCCGGTGACCTTGGGGTCTACTCATCCATACAAACAAATACAAACAATAGGCTCATGAAAACAACTACAAATGGCATAAGAAGATTCCCTTAAACAATGGAAGTGAGATGACATGCCAAGTTAGGTGGAAGGCTTCCACGGATGCCGCGATCGGGGTGGCTTCCCTTGATCGCCTATGAGCTCCCAAAGAAGAGATCGATGAAGATCTAGCCATGGCGCCTGTGAACATTTTTGTCCATCCCCGGCATGTGAGGCCAGGAGCTTCACGGGTGGCCTCACGGGCGCATGGCTCCCGTAAGGCCCACATCCCACTGGGCTATGTCCTCATGGGGGTCTCTTGCAGCTGCATCCACGGCCGCAAGGGCTGGAACAAGCCACAAGTGTCCATACGGGCCGTATATAGCTCGTATGGACTTGGAAAATCGAGAAATTGGCATGGTTTCTCTTGTAAACTCAATGGAATACGAATTACAACCTCTTGAACATCGAAATAACAATGAAACACAACTAAACAATACTAATTCAAGGCTAAAGACAAGCGAGCAAGCCTTAACATGAGTTGAGCACAACAACCAAAATATGAAAAACTCACAAACACAAACATTTAACCACAATAATGAAGCTAAGCAACTAAAAGAAATACGAATATTTAAAGACGATGAATTAAAAGGCTTGGGTTTCCTCCCAAGAAGCGCTTGTTTAACGTCGTTAGCTCAACATACCTTCGTTCTTACCTCATGGTGGATCAAATGGTGAGGATTTACCTCCAAGTCCAAGAGAAGTGCTCCAAGTTGGGAAACTCATTGAGAGGCATGAAAAGAGGCGGAATTTACCCTTCCCCTCGAAGAATAGTCGATCGACCTCTGATAAGTGCTTGAGTGAACATGTTTTTATGCATGTTTTACATACATTGAGCATCATATTTTATACGGTTTATGTCTCATTTCGTGTATTGGGTGTTCTTTTATGCATATAGGTTGTGAAGGCATTGGGATTTCAAAAGGGAGCGAAGATAGGCTATCATGGCATAATATTGGGAGTTCTTGTACAAACTCAAGTTGGAAGACACAAGAGGAGTTCTTTTATGAGGAGATGTGCCAACTTCCATAGTTTTGCAAGCCAAGTTATTAATGGAAGGGCACAAAGGCAGCCATGTCTCCACATTCCTCCTCTTTGTAAAGATTTCAAGACCTTTTCAAGACGCATTGATGAAGGAAAAAGTCGTGATAGTCTTTACCATATGATCGTGTGCCCGATCGCAGTGGCCTTAAGAGGAGATTGTTTATCATCGCGTTTGTGGAAATCACCCAGAAGCGAAAGTGCCCAGAAAGGGTAATTCATCGTAGACGCACCATCGTAGCAGTATTCATCGCTCACGCCGCCCGCTGCTGGAAATCCCGCGCCACACGCGCGAGTCCTCGCAGCCCCACGCCGGGCGCTGGTGGAAAATCCACGCCGGGCGCGTGGGGCACGTGATGTGACGCTAGCAGAGGCCTATAAATAGCCGCTTTGGCCCTATTCTTTCTCCGGGATCTTTGTGCGGCTCTTGAGGGGTGAGACGGCTAGGGTTTGA